>NW_028277176.1:21850000-22002500 GCF_051122295.1 Plectrocnemia conspersa
ATGGAAATACGCATATAATATCATCCGTTTGTGAACAAATACAGTTTTACTGATACTGAACTGTCAAATTGCAAAACAATTATTTGATACAAATATATGCATTAAGGTCGAACACAATCACTGTAATCTATACATAAAATATTGCATAAATCAACTTAAGTTCTTAATAAAATTATATTATACTATGTTTAACCACTTATCAGTAACAGCACTATTTTACAAATATCTCAAAACTTCTTGGCTGGACCCATCCTTTCCTATGCAGCGGTAGAAAAATATGTTTTTAATAAAAAATTCTAATTTTCATGAAAATTTTGCTGATTTTTGAGATGAGAATTCACAAAATACAAATTTCTGAGTTAACTCAGGAATGACTGGGAAGGTTTTAAGTAAACATACTTAGGGTATATATGTGTAAATTTAGCTGCACAACTTTATCAAAAACATTCAATTTATGAAATTGCTGCATTATTTTGAACAAAAACAGATTCCTCCGTATAAAAAATCGTATAAAAACAGATAATAATGAAGCGAGAATGCCCGAAATTTTTTTTTTAAATAGGAATAAGTCAAAGCCTATTTAATAAAATATATAATAAACTCTCTTTCACACAAACGTTAAGCTCAATTAAGCTTCAGGTTGTAGCATAATACGTTTTGAAATAAGTACCAATGTGTATAATACAAAATAAAGTATATAATGTGTAAAAAATACAAAGAGTAATGCGAATATTACCGACCGTTCACACTACAACGGCTATAATTGTTTGGACAAAAATTTATTATAATGTATTTTATCCACTTTTTACTTTTCAGATACAAATATAATAATAAAAGTATTTGTACATAACTATATTTAAGTATATACGAGAAATATTCAGAAAGTAAAAATACAAAGCTAGAAAGGATACAATTGCATTACCAGGCTTCAACCGTAACGACGTTTTGCTTGCGGTTGTGTGAATAAAATGGCCGTATCAGTTACTAATCTCGGCAAGCGTCAGATTTGCTTGCTGGAAGGAGTGAAATGATATAAATTTAAAAAATAGGAAGATAGTGTTCAGTAAAAGAAATAGCAAACGTAAGATTTCTGCGAGGTATGTTTGCTTTGACTTATTCCCATTCTAAAAAAAAAACTTTCGGGCATTCTTACTCCTTTAATATTTATTTTCAAGAGCCAATTTTTAACACAGAGTAATCTTTTTTTGCTCAACTTGGTGAAAAAAAGAGCAAACGCGAGGTTTGAATCAAGACACTCACTCACCAAATTTATTGAAATCAAATCTCAAATTATAAGTCTAATATATATTTAATGTAATACATATTTAAAATGAAGACAGTTAAAAATTCAGATAGCTTTACTTATTGGGGAGTCGTCCAATACTATTATTCTAGCATGCAGTACTTCAAACAGTACTCGGGAACGCAAGCTATGGTAATTAGATGGCACAAAAAATAAAATGTTCTTCCTGAATCTCCGGATTGTTGTTATACCCTACAAGTAAATGCCTGACTCGATGGAATCATATTCTAGAAAACCTTGTAGGAATTTTGTGGGAAATAAATATGAATAATATTTATATTACCTCATGTACAGGTAACTGTAAAATAATTTTGAATATTTCTTATTTTAAAAGTGAGTCGGTTATATTTTTTGATAGTCAGACCAGAGAAATATACTCGAGGATATTGCTCACTAGGTGATTACATAAGGAACAAAGTGCTTTCAAGCTCCTGGATTGATTCGTGTATCGCAATACAAATCCCAACTTCGTTGAGGCCTTAATGAAAATTGTTCTTTAAATGCTGATGAAATCTGTGGTCTTTTTGAAATAGGACATCTAAATCGATTACCACTTCTGTGCAATAAAACATATCGTAGTTAATTTTATAATCAAATTTAATGCTTTTGCTCTAGATCTAGAATATTTCATGGAATGACATTTTATGATGTTATATAAAATACATGACAAATATCTCTGGTATTTTAATATTACACTGTATTATACTTTAACAGTGTTTATTAAAACTATCACCTAATTATTAAGCAACATTGCATTTTTATATTGAGTTTAAAAAGGTAGAGATTTTTAGCACACTTTCAACTCTCTCTACTTATTTTATAATATTTGTATTTATAGTTTTTCGACTATAAATATATTAAGAAAATTTACAATATGTATAGATTAGTGCTTTGCATAAAAATATTACAGAATATCCCAATTATTGCACCACAGCATGAAAACCCACTAAAGCTCCACCGAGCATGAGTCATGTATCATTTTTAGTGGTCAATTACGGGTCAAACGCTCCAAATCGCGTTTTTTCTTCTCACATCTCCATCCTAAGACCGAATAAAAAAGCCTTATGAAACTTGTAATTAACCCATTTATACAAATTACCCGCGAGTATGTGCATCTGACAACAACAAAAAAAGTGCGCACACGTAATAAACGACTTAATCTACGGGGCAAGTCGCTGCAATCTTCGCAATTATTTATAATTATAGCGGCCGATATGCGAGGCTGTGTCGAAAGTGAAACTTAATACATATAATATTTTTACGTTGTACGGTTGAATTTTTAATTAATTAACGTCGATCATGTTTTGGCTGCCGGTTATGGGCTTGTTTCATACACACCGGTGGCCCGTAATTAGAACCGAACCGTCCATATTGTGTGGTCGTGTTTGGTTAACATTCTGCAATTAATAATTTATGTGGCGACTCTGTGTATGCAATGGTTTAATTTTATAGTTTAATTTAATAAATCCTTGGTGTGATTGCGCTATTGAAAATGCCACTGGTTTATAAGCGATCGATGCGAACTTTACAAGCTTAATAAGATTATCGTTAAATATGAAACGATTCAATTCAATATTGTTTACAATCATCAATTATTATGTGATTGTAATATGATAATAATTACAAGCTTTTGCCCTGGTATATATAGACAAGAGGTATCCAACCCTTTGATTGAATTTGAAAATAGTCAAGGGCTGCTTTAAGAATTGAATATTTATTTTAATTAAAGTATAACACATATGATAGTAACGAGACGTTACGAGCTGCGCTATTTCGTTCTTAGTATATAATTAATAGTCAAAAACAATAGATAAATGTCGTTATATTCATCAGTTGTGTTAAGAATTATTTTATAAGAAGGCTTCTGTTGTGAGCGGTGTATCTAAGAAGGAAGTATGTAATACGATTTCAAGGAAGCTGAATAAGTTGCGCTAAGTAAGCCTCAAAAAAAAATGTAAAATAAAAGTTTAGAAGCTTTTTGATGCATGATAAAGCCCACGTATACATAATATTTAATTTATAGCATAAAACAAGATAAATAACACGTCAGTTTGGGATGATCTCGTATAATCGCTACAGCTTAAAACGTCACTATATAAAATCTCACAATATAAGCCCATTGTGTATATTTTTTACCCAATTTTTATATTATATTTTCATACTATAAATTAACCGCGTTTTTATATACGCATATAAAAGTTATCTCTTCGACCATGGCCCATTGTTGTAAACAAGGGTTTATATGGGAGAAAAAATACATGTGGGCGTTTCATAAGGACCCCACGTTTGTCAAACGGAGACGTCGAAAAATGGGAACACAATACAGCGAACAGGGCCGGACTTCCCTCGGTAGGCACGAAGGGAACAGGTTGATATGTCTATCGGCCCTTTTGCGCCAAAGGGACAAAGACTTTTTTTCGGTACAAATTCGACTAATCTATGTCGCCGAACGTAAGCAATAAAGATAAAACCGTGTCCAAATAGTTAACAATGGCTTTCGCGGTAATTCCGCCACTTGTTATTTATATTTACAGTTAGCTCTGCCGATCGATAGGGTGGCCGAATTTTCATACGCGATTTTTTTTCACAAACAAAAACACTCGCTGACACATTCTGCGCTTATAAGGCGCTTTGCAATCAATCTGCGCACGAATCGCCCGGGGCCGGTTTAATCTTGTCATGTATGCATCATAATCAAGAATACATAAACAATACCTTTCGACCGGCAAAAAATATGCATAATGCTAATAAATACACTATCGTGATCCATTTTTTTTACCGTGTTTATAGCAGATAATTTCTGAACTTAATTCCGCAGTGATTCCGAAAAGAGCTTTCTAAGCGACCGAGGTGGAAAATTCAATGTTAAATTATTATTGACGTTGAGGTACAGTTATTTGATCACGAAGGCGTGTGTAAGAATATGTAATTTAATAAAAAGGGAACGGCAATTTGTCGTAAAATATAACATTCGTTATGAAAATTCTATGCAAAATCAATAACAGTAATTTCAGCTCTCTCTGCCACAAGTGTATTTTGAACACTGTGTATTTAGTCAGCTAGCCATTGTATTATAATTCCATGATTTCAGTATTTATGAATGTCTTTTGCGTGAATTATAACAAAAATAATATAATACAATATATTTAGTATTATTTCACATTAAGCTTGTGATGAAAGTTGCTTTTATCGCATTAACATAAAAAATGTAAATTCAAAAGGATAACGGTTAAGCAGATATATTATATTTATTTTTAATATTATTTATATTTAGATAACGCAAAATTTTATCTGGTAATCTAATATATTCCTTACTTATAATAATAAACTATGTACTTGTGGGTTTTTCAGATATATTTCTTTATACATAAACTATGAACGATGGTATTTACTGAACTAATTATAAAGATATGTTAGATAATAATATAAAAATAGTTATAAGTAATTCTATTATAGAAATGGTTGATAATAAAAAATATTTTTAGAGTAATTGTAGATAAAAATTGAAAAATTTAAGGTACATTGTAATTACAAAATATTATCAAGTATGAGAAATATATTAAGTATTAAGACAACAAAAAAAGAATCTACAATAATATTATATTGCCCCACTTTAATTATTATGTAACAATATTATACATGCTTAATAAATTAGATAAGACGATCTAGCAAAAAATACAAAGTAGGGTAATGAAAGTAGTTTAAAATAAAAATAGATTTAATAGTTAGATATTTAAAAACGATTAAAGATGAATTATTTAGTATTTATATATAAGTTAGAAAATAATATGTTCTGCCAGAATATTTTTTTAGAAATAAAGATGTACTAGATTAAATACTAGAAATAAAGATATTTTAAGGATAGATAGGTATAATAAAACGAGTACGGCCAGGGTAATATAATATTATACAAAGGTGTGAATTTATATAACAATATTGATAAGACAATCCGCAAAAATAAAAATTAATCGAATTTCTTTAATAAAATAAAGAAATACCTTCGTGCATTATTATATAAATTATAATATTAAAATATTTTTTTTATATTCTGGTTCTGTTATATTTTATATGCATGTTTTTATTATATTAGCTAAATAAATTATTAAAATAATCATATAAATAATTAATCAGATAGCACAGTTCAATTTAATATTTTAACTAGCGCGTTAGACGAGTGATAGAAGTCGCTGACTATTTATTTAAAGACCTGGGTTCCAATCCCATATGCACCTTAGTGTTTTTCAATTTTTATTGTGTCCGAGAGATCGGAATAAGTTGTTTTTATATTATAATCATAACAGACTAGATTTAACTAGATTTTTCTAATCGAATGAATATCGTGCTGATTAATGAAAATCGAACTAAGTCATACATATTAGATAATGAAAATTTTCTAAAAATGAGTTACTTCAGCTCATAAAGAATATCTAATACGTATCTAAAAAAATAATCCTGTCACATATAGTGACTTAATTATTGTCATGGAAAAGCAAAGTGAATTGGATAAACAAAAACCGTGATGCGAAAAGGCAAATCGTTAATGAATGAATACATACATGCTTTAAAATCAACTAGTAAGATCATATGTCAAATAATAATACAGTTTTGGTGGAGCTAAGTATTTTTAAAAGGATTAAAAAATCCTTTAAGTTATCAACTATTAGAATTAGTTTATGCGGTAGTGATCCTATATATAAGGTTTAAAATTAATTCGAAATAATATTTGTATGTATATTATTTATAACAATCACAAAAACTGCAATTTAAAAATTATATTAAAAATAAATAAATTGAAAAAAATTTACGTTGCCTTTGTTTCACTTTTAATATACGTTCTCGCTTTCCGTTGATGTTGGCTTAATTGTGAGCAAAGATGTATAAAAAATATTTTTACTGGAGAAAGATTCTAGTGGTTTATTCTTCTTTGGTTTTTAACGTAATATTAATAAAATCATCACCAGTATTTTCTTAATTAATTATTTCAGAATCCGATTCTGAACCTTATAAACTATAAAAAAGTCGTTCTAATAAATCTTTTCCGTTATTTAAATATATTTTTTAAGAGCAACTTTAAAACTAGTTTATTTGCAACATAACGGTTGATCAAAACATAAGTACAAACGTCTCAATATAGTCGTCCCTAAGAGTCAAGACAAAAAAAGCACGTCAAGTTCGATCAAATATCATGGTTCTCCTTTCTGTTTTCTTAGAGTATAACGGTATATTCCACTACGAATTATCAAATGTTACATGGATTGAAACAACTACTTTAAATGAGACAATATTAACATCACAGAAAAAAATACTTTTTGATAAAAAATCTCTTAATGCATGGATTATTATTTGATTTAAAACCAGCAATGTCTGTGATTTAACGTCAATAATGCACCCACCCACACGCTCGGCACATAAAGCTTCCGACCGCATCGTAAAACTCCGCGATGCAGTCAATTTGGTGCTATTAGCATCACAAAATTTGTATTCTGCTCTTGCGTTTCGAGTACGACGCGAATTAGCGCCGGCCAAAAGCGGCGTATAAATATTTATGAATCGCATTATTACATATTAATTTCGTAAAGCGTAAACCTGCGTCGCCGTTAATGAGATTTCACGCGTTAACACGCCGTGCGTTCGCTCTTCATAAACGTCAACATTAAATATTTGACCGAAGCCTGAATGTTTGCGTTTGAACGTGAACGTTTTACGGAAAACGTTACGATCATAGGCAGAGGGCCAACCACGAAATCAGACTTTCTAACAAAATACATATACGAATAGATATATACGTAAATAGTGAGAGAGCATGTATTTGCTAGCAATATCTTATGAAGTTTTGAATAAAATAAATTGGGATCTAATGTTAATTTAACGGTAAATTTACGATAATGTATTATGAAACTTAATTATAATTTGGGTAAGATGCTAGACTTACACTCAAATCCATGGGTTCGATTCCAATTCGATTCTAAAAATAGTACCTGTGGCGTTATACCGTACGCACTATTGACAACTTATGATGTGATCTTTTAAAAGTACATATATGAAATGTCACCTCACTGGTTTTAATGTATTAAATATAAAGGCTCGCAGCTTTAAATAAATTATTAGGGTCTATCTCAATGCGTCATTACAATTTAATTACAAATAAAAATAAATGCGAAAGTTGAAAAGATGATAAAAACACGTGCCTACTAATAACCCATCACAAACCTTGTCAAAAGCTTTCACAAAATTCGTATACTATACGACGTCTAAATATCGAGTAGTTTGCTCATCATTGTCTTACATATTTCAAAACAATCTGATCAATTTGATTCTCAAATGACTATCACAAAGCTTCATGCGACAAAAAAGTCTCAATATAATTTACATAAACTCAGATTCGTCAATCGAACCAGAGCGAATAAATCAATCAAAGTTCAGCTTTTCGCCTGTAATAAGGCTCATTTACCAGTCACGAAGTTCAGCTTAAACGCTTAGAGTCTATAGTTACTTTTATGTACCTATGTATAGCAAATCGAGCGATAATGGCGGCGCGTTTGGAATATTTTGATTATAACGTTTCCGATAATGATATTATTTATTGCGTTCGGGGGCGGTAAATTAATTGGACGGTCGTTTTTGTGACGTTCGTGTGGGAACTGAGCTTTGTTAATTACTATTCATTTGTGAACCGACCGGTCGACTGTGCCAAGTAAGTTACAAGACACAAAATTACACGTTTAGGTCCATAATCGATAACACTTATACGTCTTATGTATGCATGGAGTGTTCGAAAAGTTCCTGAACAATCAAAATAGTGCGTCAACGTTAATACGTTTCCAAAATATTGTAATAACCACAAAAATTTTACTTAATTTGAAAAAAAATAAACTTATTTACGACATTATCTTGTATCTAAACATTTAACACGTATAAATTATAGATAAACAAATCATTAATTTTATTAGTCAATCTGTTTTACATTTTTTTAATTATTGATGAAGGATGTCATTCGAAGACATTTAGGCTTAATATGCCGTAAGTACTACAAATAAAAATTCAAAATATCAGTTCAGGAACTTTTTGAAATCACGCATTTAAGCGGATAATTTTAACGTTGCGCAATAATAGACAAGCGGATGTCGATATTTATATTTGGGAATGATTCATATATCTCGACATATATGCAACATTTAATTGTGGTGTTAAAGTAATTGATAAAAAAAGTAATCCAGTTCACCGTGAATAATCGTGACACACTGCACTGCACTGTCACATTTCCTTATTATCGTTGATTATTAGTTTGTGTATGTAGATAAACACAAATCATTCCGGTAGTGTAACATCATAATGGCCATGCCATAAAAAGCTATCGATTAAATCGAAAATGTGTTTCAATTAACTTATGCAAATTGTCCATTGAGATTGCAACTGAGACTCGCAATGAATGCTGTTTTATATTATAAAATACATATGTATGACTTTGTAAATTTTAAAGTGTTTATCGAAAGTAGCTTAGGCCATATACGCCAAGTAATTTATCAAATGGTTTTATGTCATGAACGCATTCCACAGATTAAAGGAATTATTAGATAAATACCAATATAGACAAGATCGCTAATATAATATACATATAACGATCAGTAGTTAAACCCAGAGCAATATCATTCTAAATTAATTGGCATTATGTCGAAGACGTCCGCAAATTTGGGTTATCGCAATCAAGCCTGCCAAGAGGAGGGGGAGGGAATAAATTTATAAAAAAAGTAAAAACCGACCTCATATATAAATATATATACAAATGTTACAGTAAATGTGAATTTTTGGGTAAAGTTATATTTTCAATAGTATAGTCTAAATACATTTTTACCAGTAGATACATATTACTACTAGCGAAAATAAAAATAATTTAACTAAAATTCCTATGAAACTCAATTTGACAGAAACGTCCATTTACTGTAACCCAAATGAAAGTTTTAAAACTAATAACAGTTTTAGAATTTTAATCAGGCCAAGTCCAAAATACGAACTAAGCCGACTCATATCTCAGGAAGAAATAAGCGAAAAAATAAGTACATACAGACATTGCATCTGACATATTGCTCCACAATTTTCTTCATTACGATATCACACATTTTAAAAAATTGATAGCTATCCCTACCGATATTAATATGGACTTCTAATATAAGAGGGGCGATCAAAATATTTTTAAACCGAATTTAGCTCAATAGGGGAGCGCAAAAATAATTGTCACTTCTCAGAAGGCAAAAATTCACGTCAAAAGCAATAAAGACGTGTCGGCGCCGTTGAAGTGGGAACGTGTGGAACGAGCGTTCCTACTGTGACGGCACGATTTTATTGCTTTTGACGTGGATTTTTGACTTCTGAAAAGAGATAATTGTTTTTGTGCTCTCTTATTGGCCAAAATTCGGTTTAAATGTGTTTTATTCTATTCTCACTCGTAATAATGTTATAAAAAGTATTAATATAAACGCTTGATAATCGAGCGTTTTCACCGGACTCAAATTAATTATAACACAACACTGAGCAGTAAAGAAAACACGACTAATTACCAGGTAAATATTATGAGTAGAGATTTTTAATAATTATTAATGCCTAATTAAAATATTTTGCATAATATATGATTTCAGAAAATATGTCCCAATGGTGAGTAATTTTCATATTTATTTGTAGCATAGAAAAGGTTATTTTGTACCTATTAATATTATTTCAAGAAATTATATTACGGTGTTAAAAAATATATAAAATGTCATGTTTGTCATGAGGCCAAGAATCATTGTTTTCCCAGTGCCCGGGTTCGCACAATCAATGAAAATCTCTCAAGATGTTTAATTAACAGTTTCATTATTGTAATTATATCCTTTAAATGCTGTCACTTGTAACAAGTTTATTTTATTATTTTTTGAAAATGACTAAGAGTAAACTATAATATGAAAGTATTGGAAAGATTAAAACTGTTTTATAATATTAACTATTCAACAAAATAAATCAACACCAAACTATTTTCTCGCCTAATTAACATCGACCGGCGCCTACTAATGAACCTTTCCAGATAAGAACAGAATATGTCGTATAAATACTTTTTTTATTCGATAACGTTCGCGATGTGTTTATTTATATATGAACTCAGTGACGATGGAGTAGGGTCACCAATGTGCGATAAAGGTTAAACGTTGAAAAAACAAATATTAAATCTGTCAAACATTTTTTCAGCAACCATAAATTAAGTAGAACTTATTTGGAGGGTCGGTAAATATTGTTAAGACGATTTAGCATTGTCCATTTTTGCCCAAAACCCCACTCAAGAAGGTTTATTTTCGACGAGGATTAACTGTGGCGATTAGGGCAGGCATTTAGTATGAATACTTTAAATAACAATTTGCGGTTATCCTTGTAATCTTCTCGAGTGGTTCACAGCAACAATCCGTGCCGAAACTAACTATACGTACAAATCAAAAGCGATTAACTTCCAGTTCAAATAAAAATTAATTACAATATATACCTTCATCATAATCATTACATGTTATTACGCGAGTCAGACGGTTATAAATTGGCGACTTTTTTCAACACAATCTTTAATCGTAATCGCATTACGGCAATCCGTAACCGAACAAAAATAACCGGTCTAACGCTATAATTGAAATTTTTCATAGTATCTTGAACCTCGACAAATATTATACGAACATAATAAAATTATATAATTTAGTAACAACAGCCGTTGGCTCGATACTACGCACGTCTTAATTTATGTTATATATATATAGAATAAATTGCCGCCAGTATGTGAGTTAAAGCAATCGACAATCATTCTGGAGTACCACAGGGATCCAATCTGGGCCCTTTGCTCTTTTTTTCTTTATGAATGACACACATGCGGCAATTAATAACATGGAATATTTATTATATGCGGATGACCTGAAAGTGTTTGAGAAAGCCCTGGAGTCTATTTGTCTACTTTAAGAAATGTATTTGACACGTGTGTCGATCATTATTCTTCATTGAGAAATAAATATTGTCGAAATTAAAATTTTGACAATATTTTAATATAAGAGCTTTAAGTGCTTACTTTATTTTAGAAGCAATTAAAAATAGAATCTATCAAAATATAATATAACCATGTTTAATAAAACATTTTATTGTGTGTGATTTTATTGATAGTATTTTGCCATTTTTATTAAAATCTGCCAATAATGGCAGAACCGTTCATTTAATGGAAATTCTATATACAGGTATTTTACATTATTTTCCAGGAAGCTCAACAAAAGGTTGGTTCGCTGAACTTTTTGCTTCGATTTCAAAACGTTCTCGGTAAACTTTTGCTGGCCAAAGTTCTCAATCTATGAAATTAGCGCAATTTATAAGTTGTTGTATTAATTAAATTAATTTAATTTTATATTAGTTATTATGTGTATTTACATAGCAACTTTAAAAAGGCGTTCAACTTGATTTAGCTTGAGCACTAAAGTAACTAAAGTTGATACGATTCTCAAACTGATCTATTATATATTTATAAACATTCGATGTAACTTTTAGGTATTTTCAACAATAACACGGTAACTATTTATATGTTGGATTCCCACTCAATCATTCTCAAATATATTTATATACTGTAAACTTTAAATATAACACATGGGTATTTGAAAATAGCCCTATTACTATGTATAGATTGAAGGGTAGTTTATTTGGTATTGTGTTGTACATGCTCGATGTTTTACGCTAGTTTCATAATAATAATCTAATAAATAGGTTTTCAACGTTACTTTTAAGCACTTAAAATTACCGCGGTGACAATTTAAATTAATGAATACTGACAGGCGTAAGCCCAATGACTTACAACGGGGTAAATCTGTACCAACTGAGTAAGTCAATCAGACATAATGAATACCCACAAATAAGTATTAACCACCAAACTGAAAGTCTAGCATTTTAATAATTGCGCATTTTTTATAAATAAAATTCGAGTACCACTGTCAGGGCTCGAACTCGCAAACCGCAGAGTTACTAGTCTGAGACGTTACGGACTACGCTATTCCGTCCTTAGTATATATTGTATATTCGAGATTCAATTTAGCTTTCTATCTTCCGAGCAATTTGGAAGTTTAGCACACTCGCGATAACCGAAATGTCCATGATGACGTCATTGTCACATATGGATTGTCCCTGTCGACCTGCATTTCTAAACGGTCGAGTGCGGCAAATTGCACATATTCACATTCGGTCCCGCATGCAACGCCACGGTCCGGTGCGATATGCAAATGCTCATTGTAATTGCAATTGTGCTTAGAAGATACAGTCTGAATGTCGTATGCAAGCTATGCCATCTGCTACCACTACTACAAGCTATCTCTGAAATCGTCTCGTTTCCGATTCCGACAACGCCACCAAGATCCAGAATTTGATTAGGAGGAGAAAGTCGACCAAGTTGCGGAAGACCACAAAGGGCGATTGTCGGAGCTGGTATTTATAATAAATTTAATTCCGTAGCATATACATACATATTCGACGCCATTAATATAATAAAAATAACCTTTTGAACTCGTTAAAACTTTATCTGTAATAGATAACGAAACATCGTTAACACAAACGCCTACACGTGTTCTTATAAAAATCATTGCACAACAAAAAATAAAATTCTGCAACAATGACACGCCTATATAAATCCGTTATCGTAACCGTTCGCATATTGTATATAGATAAACATTCTTTCATCCGTCACACGCCGCAAAATATTACTCATACATTACAAACCAACCGTAAACTAATTAAAAACGTTGCATAAATTCATTTTTTTTATAAGTGTGCGCAAAAAAAAACAAAATAAATACAAAAGCGCAGCGTTCGCTATAAGTCAAGTGGTACAGTTATTATTGGTCGCACTGGTCAAGGCTGTGTATTTAACCGCTAGTTACGATTACGAGCAATCGAGCGAAAGATTAAATGAAAAACCGCATTGAGGCTGTGTGGCTGTGCAAAAAAGTTATTCTTAAGTTTTGTGGAAAAATGTCAAGGTGTCTCAATCTTTGGGTATTTAAAAGCGCGTGATAAACGATGTGCGAAAATAAGTATAAAAATAATAACATTAATGAAAGTTCATAAAGCTTTTTTTTAAGAAAGGACCTTGTCCTCGTTTCGATACGAAAAATTAATATACTACGAAAAGTATTATTTTAGGAAAATAAAGTGAGCGTTGAATTGTAGCCTTGCAACACCTGTTGTGTATAATATAAACGATTGAAAGGTTAGGGTTCTTTATTGATATTTAACCTTTATCAATGATCCCATGATTTCATTATATACAATGAACTTAATTTATAATTGAACATACATTTTTACTATTCTTTGTATTATTGTTTCAAATAAGTTAATCAGAATAATTTAGACTAAATCTTTAGACAGATTAGATAAATTATTTATAGATTGTTATAAATTACTCCAATTAGCAAATTATTAATGCAGTTCGGACAAATATATATAATATTAGTAGTTAAGTGATTTTTTTAATATTTAAACTGAATTCCACTGGGGTTAAAACCTTGTTCTCTACTGATACTTTATTATTTACAACCTGGCATATTTTTTAAAACATGTAATATATTAATAAAACAGTTAAGTGATACATGTATATATTGGTGTAAAATAACATTATTTTCAAATGTCTGCCATTCCCATTACAATATTTGTTGTGTTTTTAAAACAATTAATTAGATATAAGGATAATTTAAGATATACTTTTTAGCCTAATTGTAAATAAGCAAAAGTAATCACTATGTAATTTATGAATTCGATAAATATTTTGTATGACCATTTAATTAACCGATGTAATACATAAAGGTCGGAATATCATAGACCGTAATATCTAGACTGAATGCGCTAATATTAAAAACCTGTCCAATCTACAAAGTGACATATATTGAATATAAATTAAAATAAACATGATAATTTATATAGATGTCACTGATTCTCAGACTGAAAAGTCTGGTGATTAATACTTACTTGTAAGTATTCATTATGTCTAATTGATTTACCCATTTGGTATAAATTTATTTGTTAAATAATAATAAGTACACACGTTAAACTAAAAATGTGTCACTTGATATGAAAATATTTCATTAAGAAACATATTGTACAAAAACCGGATAGTGGCAAATTGTTGATAGTGAAAAATTAACAAAAAAATAATTGAATATTTTTTTCTAAAATAGGTTAAGGATCCCTGCATTTTAATATGGGCTATGCCATAGACTTGACGAAACATGGCACAGGAGTTGTGTCACCGGACAGTAACTCAATTGTCAACGTTTATTCCATGTCCAATTATTATTTTGTAATTTATAAAATAAGTCTGTAACATCTACTATGTGAGCTAATCCGTTATATAAATAATATAGGAAAGGTCAAACATTTTAGCTAAATGTGATAATTATGGGGAGCGTGAGTATCAGAGGCGTTATCGTTCACGACCAGTAATATATTCTTAAAACAAACAATTCACTTAATAGAATCGTTGATAACAAAATAAGTGATTATGATTAAATATATTATGAAGTATAATCCTTATTTTTTAATATTTATTTTTGATAAAGTTTTTACGTAGTCATTAAAATATGTTTAAGATTTTTCAACCTTCTACTGTCATGGACAAAATGAACGTGAATAAATCACTGAAAGATAAAACGTTCCAGTAAAATGATTATGCAATCATTACTGTGCGCGGCTCATAATACATTCTAAAAACAACCAGAGTAGTGCTAAAAAGTTGATGAAACGATATCATAATTAAATCAAATATATCTGATTGAGATGTATACATCCAAATATTTGATATATAAAGAAAGTATATTTGCATTAAGATTTGTCAAATGACAACCTAACACGAGCAACATGTTCTCAAGAGTTACGTTCAAGAAGAGACACTACTTGAATATAAAAATACTATAGTTAATAAATATAGATTTAAACCTATGTTTGATAGGATAATACAATTGCGGTGTTAATTATAAAGGGCCGTAAAATAACTGGTTTAGGTCTTAAAAGGTTTCAGTTGCGCCTGCGGTAAAAAAAATGCTCTACCTGAGCACAGCGCCCGAATGTCAATCAAGTTTTTTTTCTATCTATACCATGAACATTTAAAAAGTAAATGATTCTCACCTAAAACTGAGAGACTGAGCCGATCGGGCCTCTGTTGTTCCATCTGCCTGGCAGCTATGGTGTCCATATTTTTTTTTCAAGTCACAAGTGGTAGCATTTCACATACACAAGATTTGATGATAAGCAAGTAGCTAATAAACTGGTGCACAATCACTGTTTACAACATTTCGGTGGGTGAACTGTTCGCGAATAATGTTCGGCGCTCACGAGTGCGCGCGCAATGTTTTTGACAGCGACAGACAGAGTGCGATGATGACGGAAACACCCGCGATGCAACGCGACGAACACTGTTCGGTACACTGACTCACACCACCTTCATTCAGGGAGACGCCGACGCCCCCACTCCTACACACCTCTTCCTCGTATCGGGCTAGTGCCCGCTACACGTTCGATACCAAGAGCAACACATAAGTAATTTTACAAAGTTGATCAAGATGTATTAATTTTTTTTAGTATATACATATATATGTATATGAATTAAATACATACAATTCATTTGTTTTGATAATTTACTACTTCATCTTGATTCATAACAGTATCTACTGATTTATAAGTATATGTTTCTTCTGGTACCACATGTAGAATGATGACGTTAGTAACATTTACATAAACACTTTTTTATCTAATATTGCACGTTCACTACACCATTGATGACTTTTGTAATGTGTGATATCTTGAAATACGCATTATACGCATTATCATTTGTGATACCATAAAAATCGGTTGAAAATTTAATGCAGCTTGTTGATTTATCAACTAATTTGCCATTTCTCATATTCAATAATTGTTTTGAAAACGTTCTGCAGAAGCATCGTTTTTCAATTGAACATGCACGTAAATTTATTACCTTGTCTCCACAAATTTGATGCTTTTAAACACGCACTCAGTTCATCAGCTGGTATTGAACGTCGTAATTACCCGCTAATAATATTACACATATCGTTCCACGTAAATATTGCAACGTTCGATCCAATGCAATTGATATTTCTACGATTACTAATATTTTATCGTTTTGCTGGCATTGCTATGCAACAACGACAACAAAACATCTTAAAATCAATAATAACAATTGAATAAAAAAAATTGTATTAAATATACTTTTAAAATCCCCGAATGGCAAAATGTTTCTGTATTTAATCAATTTATTACACCGTATGTATACATATTTTGCACGGTTTGACTCACATGTCATTACTCATTATGCCAGAAATTTGCGACACATTTAAACAATAATTAGAACGGCAGCGACCATCTAAAGCAGTGATTCCCAAAGTGGTCTTTATTGATCCCCAGGGGTCTATGATAACCTGCAAGGGGTCTACGTCAGCGAAAAAAAATTGCGGGTCCATGAAATAAAAATGGGGGTCCACTGAAGTATATCTCAACAACCACTGATAGTACCTATCTACTTACATTATAATCTTATAAAATAAAGACATATACATTATTTATAAAAGTACCTATGAAGTAAAAAATGTATTATATATGTTTATAAAATTGTGTAAGTTGTAGGATGTAATCATTCGCTTTGAGGTCGCAATACATTTTGAACTTGTAAAAACCTGCACATAATGATATACCACCGTGATTCTCAAAGTGGTCTATATCGACCCCTAGGGGTCGACGACGACCTGCAAGGGGTCCATGTCAGTGAAAAATAAAATTGGGGATCCATGAGATGTAAATGTGGGTGACTTTATTTTTGGCTTTCAATGAATGGAATAATCCACATACACAGATAGTAAAAATCTTTCAAAGTGAGTAGCACAAAACCAGCTGTCAAAAACACATTTGAAGTTGATGAATTTGCAAAAAATCAATATAAAGCAAGCAGGGGGTCTACCCAAAACCGAAAAACATGTCAAGTGGTCTACGAGACAAAAAAGTTTAAGGACCTCTGATCTAAAGCTTAATTTATGGGTGTATGTGACGGAATGCGAGTATTAAATACTAAATTAAGATATATTTAAACAAAGAAAAATTCGACGGCGGGGATGAGACATCATGATATGACGTCAAAATTATAGAACGACGACGAGCATCTAAAACTTAATTTATTGAGAAAAAAAATAGACGGCGTTGATAAAAATAAATATCAATAAATTGTAGATAAATAACGATCAATAAACGTATACATGTTTTGCCTTAAAATAATTTCGAAGTACAAAGTGTAGGTGTCATGTTTTTTTTATTGTAATTTGGCAATTATTACGCAGAATAAACTGAAAAAATATAATTGGTACAATTTACACATACACCTCATTTTATGTTTAGATCAATTCAAAATTAATTGGATAGAAAAAAAATGAAAGCAACCAATGCTATGAAAACTGCAATAAACACTACTTTCTGTATTTTTATTCTAGCAATTCTCAAATGCATTTAATTAATAATGGGAATTATGTTGTTAATTAAACTTAGCATAACTCTTTATAAAAGTTTAAGGGACATTTTAAATAATATTTTCTTTAATAAATTTAAACTATATTTAGAAAGAAATTGTAGCGATTTATACACAAGATTTGTCAAGAGACGTGCCAGACACGAATCTGAAGTCCTGTGAAGTCCATTGAACTATAGCTAGCAGCTGTTTACAAAGGGGTCCGAAAAATTTATCGCCCCAATTCACCGCCGGCAATTAATTGCTAGCAGTTTACCTTCGCGTCAATTGATCGCATAAACAATTTATAGCCAGTAAACTGCTAGCGATTTATTACTGGCTGTGAATTGCGGGCGATAAATGTTTCTATACTCGTCTCCGCGAAGATATACGGTTTGCATCATAAGATTCCATATCGAGCTCGACGGTTTACCGTTACATTCTAATTAGAATCCACTACTATTTGCCTCTCAGCCATACACCGTGGGGGTGTTACCCTGCGCTTCTAAAGAAATATTTACCATTTTATTTTTATTATATAATAATGCTCTTTTATTTTAATAAATACAAATATTTTATTGATTTTGGAAACAACAATAGTAGGAACACATTTAATAATGACTATAATAATTATATTTATTTAAAGAAATTCTGCTCAAAATTAAAAAAATCAGATACATAAGTAGCAAAATTATGGAATGAAGTTAGTGGTATTGTAGGTTAATCAAATTTATTCATTTAACAATCCAGAACTGACGCCGATCCCCTAGAAATAAAAGTAGGAGGGGTGTCGCACGCAACGAAGAAAGAGATAAAGCATGCTATTTCGTGTAACGGTACTTCGTCCAGACGACATGGGAATCTTATGAAGCATACGGTTTACATACACATCGACTCTTGGACTACTACTACGTTTCAAGAACTTCTTTGCTATACGGACTTCTTCAACCTCAAATTTACGTCTTGATTCCTGTTCGAACAATTTCCTCCAAAACACGCGACGCAAAGATTTACTTTCGACGTAAACGCTTCAAATTTATAATTAAAAACTAAAATATAAAAATAAGGTAAGAGTTATTCAATGAAATCGTTTTCTGTCATAATTAATAATTATGTAGCGCAAATAAATATTTGAGTATTTTGTCAAAGCAAAAGTGTTTTAAAACAACGTATTTTGACAAATAATTAAATAAAAAATTCAACGATATTGAAATCTAAGCAATGTAAATTCTACAATTATATTTAATTATCTTACCTTTGTGGCAAAAATATTTTTGTGAATTTTTTTTTTTTTTTTAATGTTTTTATTTCGATATAAAATAGTGGTACAATAAATTACAATATTTAAAATACAAATATTAGTGCCTAGTTTTATATCTATTTCCTAATTTTACAAATATGAATTAAAATTAATATACTACGGGATTTTATCTTATAGCATGGTGTTTATTTTCACTTAAAGTTTAGCAAGAATATATATATATAAAAGGGTTATAAAAAACTAGTTTTAAATTTCACAATTTAAAACTAGTTTTTTATATCCAAATTTTATGAAAATCTAACCAGACGACTTTAATGTGAATTTTTTATTTTTATTTTCTTAAATATGTCTAGCGTGTGTGGGCTTCTAAAGCGTTATCGCAACACAAGATAATCGCACATTTCATCCGAGACCTGTTGATGAACGTTTACGCTATAAACACGCTCGAAACGCTTAAAACGTGTAAAAAAACATAATAATAACAATAAAAAAAATATATTGTTATGTATTTATAAACACTAAATATTATCACTGTCCCCGTAATGACTCTTATAGAGCTGTTGATTCATTCACAACTCTTTGTCTAAAATAATCGTAAACGCTCCAAACATTTTTATCATCAATCTTCTTATAAGTGTATTTCTTTTTGTTAGAGACTGAGTATGTGGCATACCTACGCGTTCCCAGGACCTTTCCAGCCGCGTACTTCCCAATAAAAATTCATCCCACTAATTAAACATATACGTGAGCACACGTCTGCCATTTGAATGTCTAAAAACTTTAACTACCATAAAAAATCTACTCAGAATTGCTAATTGGTATTCGAATCCAGTTTTTGGATCGAATCGATTTATTATCAATTTATTACTCAAAAAGCGCTAGTGAGTGGTGTTTTTTATGTTAAACTTTTTAATCGATGGCGCGTGTCGATGGAATCTTGAGTGAATAATGGGAATTATTATATTTAACATTTAACTGTATATTTTATATAATTCATTCGCAAAGCATTGAAAGCATACTTATGTACATATATACACCAAACAATAAGGATTGTTATGGCTGTATAATTTTCATGGCACCCATATCGTATATCAACGTGTTCGAATGGTTCAATTATGTTTTGTGTGGTCTGACGCTTGCGAGCTACGATTAAAATCAAATTTTGCCAAAATAGGGGTCCATTCGGTAACATGATATTTGCAAAACAAAGCACGAAGATCTCTTAGGGGAGATAACAATAATTAGACCTTGATATTGGGCTCGTATGAAAAAAGTATTTAATCATACGATCTCGTATATTAATCGATGGTATCCGAATATCAGAAACCTTACTGTTTTTATTTGAATAATCATAAAATTTGAATAGCGTTTTAAATATAAAGGTTACAACCTACAAATCCCTTTAAAAATACTATTTTTTTAAAAACGAGATCTGTACATCGATTACAATTGGCTACTTTAAAAAAAAGATAATATATTCTATATGAACATATGTATTGTGTACGAGTATATGTCACAAAATTTTCATTAGTTTTAAAAATAATGTATTGCTGTAACTGCTTTTATGACTGGTATTTCCTTAAGACGATATTTTATAATATGAGAGTTTTATATCATGTGCAACCAAAATTACCTAATTTTTACTTAAAACTATCATTTTATAAAAAATCAAATATTTTACTATGCGAAAAGTAAGGAGTAAGGCTCAAAATTGGGTCTTTCGATAAGACAATGGTCAGTGCTCACACATACATACACACCAGATGATAGTGTCGGTAAGACGAACAGGTTTATGAGTAGTCCGTTATCCTTTGTGTGCTGTTTCGCCGGTGCATTGTATATCATTTGTCGGGCGGGCCAGTGTCGAGTTGTGAAGTCGTGACCCTAGCGCTTTCCCAGGTGCGACCCTTCCAGACAATGGCCCCGGGCGACCCGTGTTTCACCTGCAAAACCATTTCCCGTGACAAAACACCGACTCTGTTCCTTATAGCTCAATAATACGATGCATATTATTAACTGCGCCAAATATAGCCAAAGAATTCGCTTCACCCTTCTTGCCACACGCGAGTCACGCTTTTCGAACAGAATGTTCAAGTAATAACATCACATTCAAAACTAACTAATTTCAACCGACAACATTGACATTTAAAACAATATAAATGTAAAAATAAATCATTTAAAATTGTTCGACGTTCCTTAAAAAATCGTTCAATGATATCTTGATGTAAAAGCAATAATCAAAACGAAAGGTATTCACGGATTCGTTACGCAGTAAGCAATATCCTAGTGAAAGGAACTGCTCGCATGAATTATTATAGTAATATGCTGTTAAGATATTAAGTTTGATAATTATCTACGATCTTTACATTAAACATTTAAGAAAAATAGTAGCAAAATTATTTTTAGTTTTCTTTTAGTTGAGGATTTTTAAGAAGCAAGGCATGAATAACAATGAAAACAGAGATAAGTTAAAAAACCATATCATAAAAAAGGCCTTACTAAATAAATATATTCGTAAGTACTTAGAGCATGTCTCGTTAAACAAGCGAACGCTTTGAACTCTGTAAATGGAACCTCTTCAACGTTTTTAGGACATTTATTTTATTATATTGCACTTTCGAAATTCCTTGTTTTGAGATTGTAAATACATATTTCACAATATTGTACTAAATAAATGCTCGAGTATTTGAAATTATTTTATGGTTGTAGTTGGTGCTTTTACATTTTGCATTTATGCAGGTAATCAAAGTGAAAATTATTATTATACCAATATATAATAATAACAACACTAAAAGATTAACTTGTATTACGTTATAATCTGAAATAAAATAAGATGTTTAATATGATGAAAGTGCATACCGATACAATTTAAGAGCAAACCTCAAAAGTATATTAGATTTTCTTGTAAAGAATAAAAATGTTTATGTACATACTTATTTGTAAGCATTTAGCTAAACTTTTAATAATTCTGTAACTATCTTATAAATAAAAGCTTTAGAAACTTCTGGATATTTTTTTAAATGAATTCATCATTGACAACAGATGGTCTTCGGCTTGTTTCTAATGTCACTTCTTATTACTTGAAAGTGAAACGATTTTGCTTATTCGTAACATATGTCCTGACCGTGTCAGGGGTGTTTATTTATATTTTTTATACAAAGTTTGTTGTTATTTATTTTTTTATGCAGTCTTCAGTAAATAAAATGTTTATCGTTGGTATCTTCTATGACAAAAATACGCAGAATTCGTTTAAAAATACACAAAATATGAAAAAGGGCAACCCTTTATTATCGTCTAACGCTTATCTCAAAAACAGGTGCGTCGCAAATTTTGTATTTGAAAAAGTTCGTGTATTTGTTATTTCAAGATGCAAAGATTTTATTATAGTCTATTCAATAATACAAAATTTAATTTATATACAAATTCTCACAAAAAACGTCATTATTAGCTAATGTACATATGTACTAAAATTTTGATAAAATTATATATTCAAAATGTTCCATTAATTTTGCTGAATCAACTCAATCGCAACTTTTCTTAATTCTGGTGAATTGAAATAATATATAATAATAATGAATTAAACATTTTTCTTTTTACGCCCTCACTGATCAGTAATTTGCACAGCATATTTTATAAAATTATGTAAGTATATAATGATTAATTAAAATAATTATTTTAAAGCAATAATTATTTTTAAATTAAATATTAATTTACAGACAATTATTTGATTAAATAAAATATATTTATAAAAATCGAGAAAAAAATTATAAACATATTCGAATATTCGAATACTTCGTCCTTTTTTTATTCAATATTCGAATAATTGAAAACTCTAGCCTAGATGCTGTCCTGAAATTCTGCAAGATCCATCTCAAAGCATCAATTTGCATTATTCGGAAACCATTTAATTTCAAAGTACTGGAGAGTACTACATCTGAATATTTAATTATTTTAATTAATTTGTTAATTGTGTTCGAAACTTCTAAATTGATTAAATTTTTCGATGAACTGGTCAAGTACCGAGTTTACATGTTCATACTTTATATGCATGGGCTCCATTTTATTTTGTACAGTTGTGCTGGATATCGCAAAATTATTTTATACTTGAGGAATTTTGCTTTACGTTTTAGTCTTTTCATCTCGCATAAAATATTACGTTTAATTTTAAAAGCTTTTATGTATCTATACATAACGGTAATACTTTTGTCAAAACCTTGTAATTTTAAGTTCAGTTCATTTATATAAACAGAGAAATCTTTAAAACACATCAATGTGTTGACCCACTTAGGTTCATTGAGCTAAGGAAAGTTTGCCAAATTTGTTTCCTCAAGAAATACCGTAATCTATATAAAGCACTCTATAATTCGCTCAAGTACTTTTTCTCGGCTCAGTCACTTCGCTTTCTGTAAAAGCACGGAAACGCGCTTTTGTTACAACTGACATCAAATCACTTAATCCTTTGTATTTTGCCTTGATACACAACACCCGAAGGATAATGCAATGATAATGCAATAATGCAGTTTCCATAAACAATTTCACAAACCCCACATTTTTTACCACAATATTGGGTGTCTCATATGTCATCATTGACACATCTTTTGACATATTGTTTCTATAACAACCTTACATATTTATTGACTGATTATCAACTCTCATTGTGAGACCATCGATCTACGCTCAATAACAATAACTGTTCTTGAGCGAAAACCATCCACTAACGACGCGTTTTTAACCACCCGTATATGATGCGTCGCAAAATGTCTCGGCTTATCTTTGGTACGCGTTTCATAGATTTACGATCACTGTTCTAATGCTTTAAGCTCCAAAGTGGATGTTCAAGTGTAAATGTCAATAATGACAGTCAGAGAAAGTCTCTTAGGAAGTGATTGTTGATTGTCCGCAATCCCGTAAAACCCCATAAAATATATATTTTTCTAACCATTTTTGTGAGACAGCCAATTACAAAAATCTTTTCGGAATCATGGCGGGTACTTTGACATTTTAAAATTTGAAAACCCGTACTTGGAAAAAACTGACTTTATCATCAAGGTTTATGATTTAATAATATTATATTAAGAAAGTCATGCCTATAAATTTAGCTAAAAGCTTTTTGAGCTTTCATAAACTTGCCGATTTATTCCCTTCACTGGGTGATCCAATTGTTCAATAGAAATGTGGTTCAATTAATGAATGCGACACATAATTTATATATGAATAATTATTAACAGTTGGAACGGAAAAAAACGGATCTAATACTAAGTTACCATTTTAAACACATTCAAAGCACAACATTGCTGCCTGGTAAACCTAACTAAAACGGCAGTAAAAATCGCTTAAACCGAGTAAAAATATACTATTCGCATCGATTATGTATTTATAGACGTTAAGGTTTAAGTCTCAAATTAGACATTAACAGTTTATCAAATCGTTAATTTAACACAGAAACGAAGAGGTAACACAATTACGAATTAGTCAAACGAATAAATGCCCGAACCGTTCTGTAATTCGGTGCCGTAAACTTTCAAACTGGATACATACGTAAATCTCTTGAACGTCGTTATTTATTACACGACTTTTACGGTAGCTACTTAAACCATACACACAAGTGCTCACGGACAGTAACGAAGCCGTTAAGTTCATTACGGGCGCACCTTTGTAATAATAAGGAGAGAGAAAAAACCTAGTGACGTAATTGAATAACGATCTGTCGAACGCCGTGATTTGTCATCGGATAATGATATATGATTTTGCGAAAATTACGGGAAAACTTTCGCGGAGAGCGGATTAACGATTGCATATTTTCGCGGCGATAATCACCTGTCATCAAATGGCGCCGGGTAATTTTAAAATTTATTAACTGTATAAGAAAGTTTATTTATATTTAAATATATGAAAAGCACGGTGACTTAGCTGCATTTTACATATATGTATATTGTTACATTTACTACTACAGATAACACAAAACAATTATTTAAATATTATTAACTAGCACTATTAGTTACTCAGTTGAGTTTTAAAGTACTGTACTATTGCAACACAAATTAACCCTTAAGGTTTGCAGCCCTAATATACCGCTAAAGATTCATGGAAAATGTGCGATAAATTTTAGTATATTTTGAAGACATTAAGCACTTACATATAAGATTAAGTGATGAGAGATAAAAATAATTTTAATATTACTGGAAACAATATGCTGGCAAATTCGAGTACAAATCTAATAAATTAAAATTTATCATTTAGCATAAACAGTAGCAATTTAAACATTTTTATGCCTGCACTACACTCTCAGGAAGATGGCCAAGGTCGGCCAAAGACGCAGAATATAGTGGGCTACTTCGATCGAGTTTGGTTCTGTCCGCTCTAAAATCTCTCGGAAGTTGTCCGAGGTTACCGAAAACGGGAGGTAAAGTGGGGTAATTCAGTCAACTTGGCCAGCTTCGAGCGCTTCCGAACATTGTCGGCAAAAGGACCGGAGTCAAAGCTGCTCTTTCGAGCGCGAGCGGTGAGAACCTTCCCCTTTCGCTCTCTCGCATGTTAAGTGACGATAGTAAGAGAGATAATGATACGGTGTTTCGTAAACTGAGATAGAACGAGTAACTCGCTTCAATTTCAGTATGCGCGTAAGCGTCCTATGGTTAACACGCATGTCAAGCGCTGCATCGTGGTCACGTGGTCAAGTTATAATACCACATACTTATCGGGGACTTCAACAGACTCTTATTGACATCTTTGAATATTTTAGGACACCAAAAAGACTTAATTATATTTTTGGTAGTATATTCTTCTAACAGATATCGTTAATATATTTTTTTCATATAAAATCAAATAATGAAAAAATAATTAGTGGCACTTGATAAAGTTAAAAAAAATCGTTTCGAATATCCGTATGTATTTTCCTAGATCGGTTTATATAAATGTCACACCATAACGAATTCATATTTAGAATCAATGGCGACAAATTCTAAGATAGTCACAGATGTGGTGTTCGTATTCGGAAGAATCATTTTTATGCCTTATGGCATTTCGCAAAAGCCGACAAAGATTTTGCGTAAATTGAATATTTACGACCGAAAAGTTTTCACTGATATTGTATTGGTGAGTGCCCACACAAACTTTTAATAATATGACAATTTAAAAATTGCGATTATTTGCACATTTTTCGATCGCGCGCAAATATGCCGGCTGTACGTGACAGAAGCCGCCGTTCTGAAGTCATTCACGACCGCCTTCCGGACAGCATTCGAAATTGCGACAGTGTGGTCGCTTACTCGAAGTCGTAGGTCTCGGCCGACTTCAGTTGTAACTTCGGTTCGGATTTTTTCCAGAGAGTGTAGTCAGGCATTAGAATTATTTATTTCTAGTGAAATGTATATCAGTTAAAAATTTCTTTTAAATTAGATTACAATTTAATTTGACAAAATTATAATTATGTAATCAAAAAATCTATATACAATGCATTGTTATATTATCAGTACATAAAGCTGAATATTTAATTAGTATAGTATCAATTTTGTAGCTATTTATTGCTGAGTAGATCCCTAAGATAACATTGTGCTATAATATTACATATTTAAGACAATCTTATTATAGTTATTACTAAAAACAAGCCAAATAAGAAGTATATTAAGCTATGACTATATCATTACCTACAATAGAGCACTTAAGCCTAATCATACATATAGTTAAAGATAAAGTTAAGCTTTTAATAAAACGATGACCCGACAAAGGTAGTGACTTGTCACAGCAGTAATGCTATACGGTTTTGCGAAAATTACCGGAAAGCTTTCCCAGAAATTAGGTTACCGATTGTATATTTTCGCGTATGATAATCACTTATCGCCAGACGGCGCCAGATAATGTCTAAGCATTTATTGCGGTAATATGAGATAAGTTTCTGTGATTCACCTAGGCGAGGATTCCATACTTGCTTTAAATTTATAATTTTTATTGAACTTTCTTCGTACGCCGTGGCATAAACCGCCTCGGTTTTATACCTGTTTCAGTGCTCGAACCTGACCCATCAGGCTCAACGATCTCCCGACATGGCCATAAATGGAAAAGCTGACCACATCCATACAATGATGGCCGGTGTATAACGTTGCCAACGGACAAGATTTCAAATTTCAACACATTTTTTCCTAAGATTGTTTCGAAAAGGGAATAAAAATTCGACCTAGTTTATTGTCATTAAAATAACTGCTATACATATCTCCAAATAAATTGTTACTAAAATTTAACTTACATCTTTTACTATTACTAGACAATAGAAACATTAAGATAACGTCCATTAACGACAAAACGATACAATTGTATAATCCTACTTATCATGGCTAGAAATAAAAAATATTTAACAACCGTCTCTTCACTATAATAATGAACTTATTATTTCTTACTTCAATTATGTTTACCTATAAGAAACAAGTTGTTTCTAAAGTGAATATCTACTATTTCGAATTTAAGCTGTTTTTTTTATGGTGGTATGCCATTATTGGATTTGACCGATAAAAATAAAAATACACTACGCCAATCACAGTATTTTAAAATGTTAAAAGGATAATAATACTAGTCCAAATATAAATATTAATAACAGATTTTACCCCACCATGAAATTAATACTTCAATGTGAGTAAGAATATGAACTTTGAAACAAAAATCTATTAATGGTCATTAAATTGTCAATCGTTCCGACACTGGTATTCTTCAAACCAATGATAAAAATATGGAAAGTATGCCTATACGTATGGCGTAGAAACCTCTTAATTATTCTGCCATCAACATGAAAAATATGTGTTTACGTTTCGGTTGTTGATAATTATCAAAATATTAGGAACATCTTCTTTTACATATTATATTATATAATATACATCAATTTATTCAAGAATTATATTTCAGAAAGAATGTTTGAGAGTTACTGGTTTCAAGCCACACTTTTCTGATACTGTTGTGTCGTAAAAAATCTTTGATTCGTAACTTCGTTAAAATCTGGACACGACAATGGAAGTGCGTCACGTATGAGAAAATCATTCTTAAATTGTACTGCCAAAGGAATTGAAAAAACCTGATACTTGCAGAGTTAAACAATATTTAATTGGTCTTTAGTGCATACAAGTTTTTTAATAAAATAGTTTTTATTGCACTTTAATTACAAGGAAAATTTTATAATTCGTCAGTGGTTGATTACGTTTGACACGCATTCAAAAAACGTAAAATCAAATCAGCTTTTCTCTTTATGCGCTCTGATTTCAATGCTATGCGATCTTATCTGAATAATGCTCAGCAAGATCAACGGCTAACCGACGGGAGGAAACTCATAGATTATCTTGAATCAACGTATATTTATCTCGGCGATAAAATATGTTAACTAGTGCCGGTGTAATGATGTTTGCTTTAGTTTCTAAAACCTCCGCGAACGCTATGCACAAATAGCAACGTAATAGCATCGAAAATTATAATACAATATCTAAGAATAATCTAAGATTCTTGATAGTGGCTATCAATATAAAACCTCTTCTTTATGTTGATGTCAGTTTTACAAATCATCGTCGACTTTTATCGAACATAGGGGCTTCCTGTTATATTATACGTTATAAAATATATCTTAATACCTTCTACGTAAATACAAAATATATGAAGAATTATAGATAAACAGTAGATTTTTTATCACCATTACTGATAATTAAATAATCTTGTGATACCGTGAACTATAATATAATTATAGCACTCGAAACTAACTAAACTTATTTCACGGATAACTTTTCTTTAAATTAATATATTTATTTATAACAAAAACATAATTATGTTTTATGCTATTAATACTTAATAGCATAAAATTTAATTAATAATATTCGTCAGATGATTAGAAAATCAGATAGTTGTTTGTTGAGGAGTTATTCAATACTGTTGTTTTTGTATGCGGTACTTATATAATAACGCATGCAGATAAAAATAAAGTTTCTCCAGAATCTCAGGATTTTGAATATTCCCTATCAGTAACTTGAAAAAGTGCTTTTCCAAGATTACTCGTCGATGCGACTCAAAGTAATCATAACCCAGCATACTTTGTGGGAATTTTGTAGAAAATATTTATATTACCTCATGTACAGATAACTAGGAAAGATTTTTTTACATTTCCTAGTAAAAGTGAGTCGGTTAAATTATTTTGCACTAGGCCAGAGTAATAAATGTACTTCGAATGTTCCCACCCGCTACTTATGATCGAGGTTCCATTAGCGACCCGTAGCTACAGCACTCAAAAGTAATGCGCACTGTGTTAAATACGAATTATACAAGGTACACAGTGCCCTCTATTCGGTTTAGATATGCTTTAATCGATTTTAACTTATTATAAGTCGTAATATTGTGATAAATATTAATAATATGAATGGCGACGGCACGATTTTATTGCTTTTGACGTGGATTTTTGACTTCTGAGAACGGATAATTGTTTACTTGAAGAGTTATTTTAAGTTAATTTTAAGAGTACTGGAGTGAATGTGGCCGTGCAGTGTATTTTTTTATATTTATTCATAAAAAAACATTTTACAGGTTAGGAAAAATTTTGATTTTAATTGATTGCGCAGTGAGAATATTTTTAATATGAGAATTTTCTTATAAAACATAATAGCTTTATTCGGAATAGATTCTATATTTATTTAAATTAACTTAATTTATCCTGATATTACAAATTTATTATAATACTTGAATATATACTATATTTTTATTCTCTTATATTCACATATTGCAGTAGCAGGTAATAATGTATCAACATGGTACTGTTCGAGTCAAAAGTTGAAAATAGCACAGTTGGCTTAAAAATGGTAGCTAGATTGACATGTGCAAGTGTCACGGTGCTACTGTTGACGATTTGCGATAAGTTCTTGCAACAAACAAACACACATGCTAGATTCACTTGTGTACATTCAAAGGGTTAATGTCTTAAAAAGGTTCAACTACATAAATAAACTTTTAGCAGATGGCGAAAAGTAATCAGATTTATTATAAATGAGGCATCGTTATAACCTCGTTCGCAATAAACGAGTTCATCTGTGTTCGAACGCGCGTACTCGAGTATATCCACACGTCGTATATAATGCGAAATAAAATAAATTTTCGAAATTTCGCGGTCGTTAAACAGAATTCGACCTCGGATGATTTATCGGCGGTCCGAAATAAAAATCGGGAGGGTCAAGAGTGTTAACCGCGCGGGCATGATGAATGAATGGCGGTCGATTTTCGAACGAAACAAGACCTCAGCGGATTGTGACCCCGATAACAAATAAGAAGAGTTTTGAAAGAACAGGGAAAAAAATAAGTTTAGGAAGAGATATTTATAGGGCGGATGTGCAAATCGACGGATTAATCGCGTCCCTTGCGGTTGGCATTTTTGTTACGGTGGAATTTTTCGCGCAGGATGAGCTTTTTGCTGCTCTTGTTTCACGCCTTTGGGTTTGTCGGTATTTTGTGCATTTCTCAAAATTTATAAAAGCGTTACATTAGTTTAAAGTTCAAAGCTATGTGCGTAATTGCTTTCTTTTACAGATATAAAACTTAAATTGTTTACAAATATTTCTCAATTATATTACTCACTAATTTTGGTCTTATTTTTAACTCGTATTTTACTAATGAATTTAAATAAAAAAATAAACCACCTAACCTTTTTAAAGTTTCCATCAAATCCACGGCTAACCAAATATTCTGTAAATTTCATTTTTGAGTAAAAGATGATTGTAGATTGAAAGATAGGAAGGTAAACGTTGCTTATAAACGATAATATGAATTTATATATTGTACCCATGAAACTGTTTATATTTACATTAATAAGTCATCTTTTTATTGTAATGACCATTACAAAAAATCGTAAAGAGAGATCAAGTTGACTACACAATGAAAGAGAGTTCTAGTGACAAAATAATTGCGTTAATAATTGGAAATATTACACGAACCATTTAAAAGAACATCTGTCCCTACATGTTAATGACCTATTAGTATCGCCAAAAAAATACTTTTTGTTTGGAAAGGACACGTGTTAGATACCCTGCGCACATAACTATTGTTCTTCAATTCTTTTGATATAAAATTTAAGGCGTGAACACATTTAAGAGTGTGTTCAAGAAGAGATGCAATTTTTCTTAACAATTGATTTATTGAACACCTTTGTTGGAATGACTCAATTGTGCGCTAATTATTTTGTTAATACATAATAAAGTAAATGAGTTTTAAATTAATTAAAACAATCTCAATTTTTATATATTCAATTATATTTTTAATCGATAATAAAAATGTAAACTTCAATTTAACTTTAACTACTTTTATGTACATATATTTTTTAACGTTTACGACTCTATATCTATCTTAAGTGTATTATACCATATCACAAAGGTCATCGATCGAAATTGTATGACTGTACAACTGTGTTGTCTAACTACTGCTTTTAAAATATAATTTCAAGCGCGAAATTTTACGATCCATACATTCGAGCGTGATGGATAGGTTATTTTGCCGTTTTCCTCGATCGCTTACAAAGTTTCTCCGAATGGCGAAGACATAAATTCATTTTTCAAACAGCCGTATGGACATGGTATTTTTTTCTTGGATCGGCAACAATGTCCGATGAAAGTGTGAAAATATTTGCGGCTTTAGCACGGGCAAAAAATTCACGCCCTTTATTCGCTACTGACAGAAACGAGTTTTAATATCATCACATAACTGAAATATTTTATATTGAAAAATAACTAAATAAAAGAACATATCATCAATCGTATGAATAGTGTTTTTATTGCTAAATATTTTTATTATTGCAAATAGCATAAAAAAAACGGCGCCTGTCGGTCGCGATATCATTACGTCAAAATACGATAAGATAGGCGCCGTTAAATAGCAATTAACAATTTATTTATTGTACCAACAATTATAATGTGACGTACGTTTTAAAAATAATGTATAATTATTCAATTACACACTATGATATATTGATTCTTAATAAATTGTTAATTAAAAAAATATAATTATAACAAAACCAGTGACAGGAATCATAATATGTTCTTAGAATTAGATTTCGTTATCGAACTTAATACCTCTTTAACTATGTCAAAATAATTAATTTAAAATTATATAATATTCAATATGTATAAATGTACATATTATACATATACTATAGTTGTATACAATTATAGATTATTATTGAATCACTAAACTTTATTTATTAAGTTTTATGTAAAATTTTCTCGCACTTCAAGATAATATAATATTACTGTTAAAAGACAACGTTCACGCTTGAGTTCTGTAAAGTAAACGACCCGATAACCTTTTATGTAATCTTTAGAGATTTATTATTTAGCACTAGTTTCAAGATGTAAATTGTGTTGTACAGATCATTGTTAATTTCGATTAGATATTTAACGACTTAGGTGATATTTATATTGTTCTTGTAAAAACCATTGCTCTTTAATTTTAATATTATTATAATAGCTGCTATTATTATTTGACACGTTTAAAGCAAAATCAAACGCCATCGAAGTTAATTGCCAAATTTTATCAACTTAATATATCTGAACAATTTGAATTGAAGCTGTCAATTCAAAAGTCACGAATTGACACGTAATTTACCTACCACCAACTTTGCAAATGTTTCTGTCATTATCAACATATTTGCATTGTCAATCTTAAATTAATAATATATTAAAAAATCACTTAACTTTGAAAGGAAACCTTGACGTGTTAAATAAACGATATGCAAACTATTAATAAACATTTTTTAACGAAATTAATTTTCGAATGTCATTACAAATCGTTTAGGTTTTGTGTTGGCATTTTTATGAAAAACATACTGGTTTTTCGATGTTCGACCGGATTTTCGTTTAGCTTCTGTTGCGAGATGAATATTCAGAAGGATGTATATGAATAATTTAATATTAAAATTTTCCCAAATGTTGATGACCTTTTCAATGGACTCACCTTGGCTGCAAATACTGGTGTTTTCATCGTCGACGTACTGCTTTTCTTCATCGTCCGACCAAAGAATCCCTTCGATGCTGCTACTCATCATTTGAGATTCGGGAATTACACAATCGAGCATCAAAGCAGCATCGCAAGATCTTCGTTTGAAGCATGTTCTCGTCGGTACGGCTTGAGATGCCAATAGGTGAGAACTCATGCTGCGCCGAGAAGCCAATTCTCCAGACGAATCCATGATTCTAAATAAACAAAATAAATATAAAAACCATGATCGATACATTACAACTACAACAGTAAAATCGTTACATTTAGTGAAGTTCAGAACCAAAAACTTTTATGGAATAAAAGTAGTTAGTATTATTGCCAACAGATGTCATTTATTTTAAGTACTAATTATATATTCATACATTATATATTTGTATAAAGATGTTAAGTCATATTATTCCATAAAATTATGCACATTTATGCCATTTATTATGTATGTTTAAAATAACATATTTTATAAAATAATGAGCTGTCATACACATTTATTACGTTGTTTTTATGTACAAATACAAGTGAAGTTTATATTGATAACTACATACTAACATTATTATATAGCTTACTAATATCATTATTTCACTATTTTTTAAATAAATTTAATAAGTTAAAATAAATTATGTCACAGATGCAATCCCTCAGGGAAAATCATTAAAAACCATAGGATAAATATATATATTATTGAATGTGTAAAAGAAAAATATAATACTATGCATTAGTTTAGAATTAAAATTATAAAATTAATAAATATATTTAACAGTACTACCACCTATAAAGTTATATTATATCACTAATTACCCAAAGTTAAGAGCATCAAAATAATTTAGTTCAATTAAAAGTTAATCACTAAAGCCAAAAGTGACATCTATGTGTTGTTTTCGTGGAATTAAGGTTGCTAAACCGTAAATGTCCGGTCTTTTTTGTTTTCCACCCAGATTTATAATAAAATTCTATTAAACATATATTATTTTAAGTCATACATATTACTAATATTTACTAGAAGAACATTATATTTAGCTCACGAGGGATTTATTCTGGGACTTCTGCATCAGATCAAAAATTTTTTTATCTCAACCAAAATAGCACTAGTAGTTAAATTTTTAAATAAAATAGAGTATACAAAAATACCAAATTGTTGATGGCAGTGCAATTATAAATAATTTGCAAAAAATGTTTTTAATTAGTTTATTTTGTAGTAGTTTTAAGTAATATTTAAATAATTATTTATATATAATATAATTAGTAATAAAAAATAAAAGCCAGCAACTTGTACTTAATTTTAAAGTACGTATTTTTCTGTATTGTTATTTGTGTAACAAATGTTTATAAAAAATGCTCGCAATAACATATAAAAGAGTATGCAGGAACTCGCACTACACACGCTCAATCGAGCAGCAACTCTTTCAACTTTCTTTTTGAAACAACTCTTTCGCGACTATCATTCACGATCTGCACTAGACTGACCGCATTCGACACTGCCGCCCGGCAGTGACACCTGATTTATTTTGCAATACAATTAATTTACAATTTTCTAGATCTTTTCAGCCTTTATGCATGAAAAAGAAAATATTAAACAATTGTTCAATGTAATAACTGTATTGTTTATCATAAAAAAAGTCTAAACCACATACGAGTCGCAAAATCAATCAGTTTTTTTATTATATTTTTTTTAACTATGTATGTTGCTTCAAGGTTTGTATCGCTTTGAGCTTATCATGCTACAGCGGTAGAGATACAATGATAATAATAATAATCAAACAGTGAATATAAATATATTTTGTCAACAAACTCAAACGTAAAAACAGTTCCCACAAAATAAATGTTAATGTTATTTTAAGGAATTGATTTTGTCAATATAGTGACACTTGGTAAAGTTAACAAAGGGAACGAAATACTTTATAATATATTATGAAGTACTAATAATTTACATAAGTTTATGAACGGACCTAATATTTTCCTAACAAATAATTTGTGGAGAACGTTGAACTCTCAAGTAATGTGTTTTTATACATAATCTACCCTCATTCTTAAATCTCTCATCGTATAAAGGGGAACCCCCCTTTGTAAATACATTTTTTTCTAATACCTCCGACTTCAATAGCATCACGTGTGTCGTTCCAGCTCTTTAAAAAAATAACATTAAATGTTCGAGCAAAGGAATGACTTACAAATACGGCGCACTTCTGAACGGCAAAAAGATGGAAAAAAGCTCGCATACCAACAACAGCCGATACCGACCATTTAAATCGAAAATTAAGCCAAGTAAAAATACACAGACACTCGCCAAAGTCTATTTCGTGCGTCGAGTAGGCACTGTGTGGGCATTTCACAAATTTTATGAATCGAATCAATTCTCCCCAATACGGAATCCGTGCTTTGACGGAGGTAGTAAAGGGAAATTTAAATTGGGGCGGGGCTTTCGAATTGACCATTAATTTGGGTAACTTTCACTTAAGAAAATTTCATTTCGTGCCCTCGAAAGGGATTTTTTTAGCGCTAGCCATTTCAATGAGTAATTTGATTACGCCATTTTCGATTTTAGATTGGCGAAAATTTCGCATAAAAAACGCGGAAGAATAACAAGGGACCTTTAACGAGACCTAATTTCTGCAGCCGGAACTCGTGTAGCCCTCTTTATTTTATGTGAGCAATCAAAATTTACGTTGACTTCTCTGTTTTTTACTTATTTTCTTGCTAGCTCAAACGAATAAATTATTTTACGAATTACATAGCCCTGTATTTTTTTAACTCAATATGAGTGGCAAAGGAGACCGAAACTACCCAAAGTCTAGACTAGACGAAATTCAATTTTGAAAGAATTTATGAAATATCATATAACATTTTAATTGTATTTTTTGCAGTAGTCTTATTAAAAATATTTGTATTGAACGTCACGATTTATAACACTTGCTATATATAAACATATTTTCTGAAGTTGAAATATAAAATTTATTGATGATAAGCTCACGATAAATATGCAGTAAATGTATTTAAAACTCAACATTTTTAAGGATATAATTAATAAATCCAATAATATAATAGATTTTAATAATAATATAAAAACATATTAAATAATGTCGTTTGACAAAAAATGGATAATTTTATTTATGAGTATAAATATATATAAACAGTTCGAAGAACCACGCGGACATTTAAATACATTATTTACAACCCAAAAAAAATTAGTTTCATTTTTTTGTAGCAATAACATTCACGTTATGTATCTCAAAATATATATTTATCTATTATAGATAAATATTAAAGTCATGCAATAATAGAGATACAACCATTTAAAAACCATTTAGATTCTTGGGTCGCACTAGGTTGTATGATTTATTCTATAAATTAGCAAATGTATTAAATCGGAAAAATATTGCATTTCATACAGTTTATAAATATGGCCTGTGGGACGGATTCGGCTCAGTGTTTTATACTATGTAAATATACATCATTTAGATCAGTAAGAATTATTAAGGGTGAAATTCATGACTAATATGCTAATTGTAATTGAATTATATTAAAAAGTATGGTAAAGTACCTTTGGGGGTTCCTCAAGGATCCATCCGTTCTTTACGTTACATATTAATGATTTAAATAAGGCAGTTACGAATTCAATCATTGCATAACATTGTATAACACTTGTAATGCATGTATTAGTGTCAGATTCTAAGTATGTTAAACGCCAAGATTTTTCGATAAATTTCAAAATTCCAGAATCCACCTTTTGGAATATTTTTAAAAACGTTTATCATATTTGACGGCACGCAATAAGGTCGCTCCACGATCTATTATCCGTCACGAGCTCTGAAAATCTGAAAATTATATCCAAGAAAGGCGTTGCGGGGGTGCTGCAATAAATGTCTTCGTCCGTGTAAAAATTTGCCTTTGCAAAAATGCTTGTTGAAGATTTATATTCGTAAATTTATTCAAAGGCCAAACTCAATTTAAAGTCGTGTTCGCGGCTCCCGTTCCGGCGCTAAGTGCCGTAAGAATTATATAATACAGAAATTATGGGACGGCGACAGCTAGAAAGCCTGCAACTTATGGTGCATATTAACGTTAGCAAATTGTTGTTTTTAATCTGAATACATATAGCTTTTTAAGGACAAAAAACGCATTGGTAAAAACCTACTTTAATAGAATATATAATAGATTTTCATAGCGTATGTACAAGAACGATAAGAGCAAAGATACTTAGTTTTTTTCACTCAAAAGTATATGTATATGTTTTAGTGAATATGTGTTACCAGCGAAAATATATTTTTATTAGCAATTCAATCATATTGGATTACATTTTCATTGGTAGATATATATTTATATTAGTAAAAATATAATTTCACTGACAGGTGCTAATGAAATTAAATATAATATTATCATTAATATTTGCTACATTTTTTTTCTGTAAAAAAGTCGCATTTGTCAAAAACATTTTTTTTAATGTTAAAACCCTGACTTCCCGAGAAAAATATTCTTAATGAGCAGTGAAAGCAAGAAAAAAGCTTGTAGTAAGCCGAAATTCAAAAATTTTGGTTTCATACTCATTATGTTAGTTTAACATTGTCTGTTGTGCAAACACTCTAAGACCAATAAATCTATAAAAAGTGGTCGTTTAGAGGCGCATTTGAATCCGATACATAGATTATACTATGATTTAAAGCAGTTTAAGAATATAAAGGAGAAATTTGAAAAAATTATAACAACAAATTCATTGTTCTCTGAACGAAATGCTAACAAAAGTCATACTTGTATAATAAAACTAGTAATGCAATTTCTCTCCTCATAGATAATTGTGAAAAAAATCATACTGCAGGGGAGGAATTAATTAAGTTATCTATATTAGTTTTTATCAAAAAAAATCTGAAAATAGATGACAAAGTCACTAAGCAATAGCACTGTTAGTAAAAGAGATTAGATGGCCAATGATGTAGAAACACAACTAATTAAAAAGTTGAGAGTAAGAATATTCTTAATACACATAGATAATATCAATGAAAAATATAACATTATGTGCTGCAGATGGTGCTCCTGATATGAAGAGCAAGAAGCACAGTTGCTTAAAATTAATATACAATACGATGACAACCCATACATTATGTTATTCATAGAAAAAAGTTTTCATCTGATTTGAATGAGTTGATATATTAAATTATAAAATGTATTAACTTTATCAAAGCAAATGGCAAATGAGAACGTCTCTTAAAACAATTTTGTGAGGATAAAAATGTTGAACAGATAAGATGGTTATCGTAAGAGAATTGCCTGAAGAGATTCATAAAAGTATTTGATATTCTTAGTGAGTTTTTGAATGACAAATCCAAAATGATACTTTTAAAATCAGTTTATGGTCGAGCATTTGTGACTTTTTTAACAGATATCTTCCAAAAATATAATTTATTAAAAGGAGAAAATGAGACTTTTATTGATGCAAAATTTAGATATCTGTCTTCATTGGACTTTTGCAATTGTATAAAAAAATGTTTCAAATAATAAACAATTTTGGTGGCTAAATAAGTGATTCCGTTTATGACATAAATAATAGATTTTTAGATTGAAAATAAATTGCTTTGCCACTCTGAATAACTCAACGATATTGGTAGATATGATTGATGTAGCCATGCAGTATCAAGAATAACTTTAAGGATTGCAAAATGATGAATATTTGAAAACTTTATTCAACATAAAAAATACGATGACGTGGCTTTGTATCTAGACAGAAACAAAATAATATGTGAAAAAAACAGTTTACGCTTTTGCTTATTTTTGTATTTTTTTTTATAGTATGTTAATTATATACCGTTTTACTAATGAAAGAATAATTTGTATTATACAATATATAACAAATAACGATGTGATTTATATATTTTAAATTAAAAAAATAGTATCAAGTTACTTTATTCGTTCTGTTGTTTTGTTATACGATTCTTTAAAAAAAATACGATCGATTGTATGTCGAATGAATTTTATTGTGCAAAATAGCCAGATCATTTACTCTGGATGAAACAGATAGCTTCGGTACAAATTGGGGGTGAGACAAAATATATTTTCAAATTCATATTAAATGGTTTAGGGTTTTCTCAGATAATATGTATTCTATTTTTGTTGGAATTTTATACTGAACAATAAATTGTATTATCTTTCCAGAAAACATATAAATTAAAGGCACATGTTTCCTTTTGAACTGTTATGTATTTTTTAGACACACAAGTCTTCATTGAAATGAATAAATTAAAAATAGGCATTTGTAACTTAATCTAATTAATATAAATCATGTGTTGTAAATCTTTCGTTGTAAAATTACAGGTGTAATCCCAATGAGTTATAACGAGGTAAACACAATCAATATATACAATGACATTTATTTGATGAATTTTAAACTATTGTGACATTTTACTGTTACAATAGTTTATAATTAATATTTAGTTTATTTTAATATGCATTTTTGTACTTAGAAAAATATAGGAAAATCTAATCAAATTTATACTTATATAATAATTACGAATTCCGATTTTTCAAACATGATTCGTCATCTATATCACTAGTCTATTGTAATAGTATGTGGCTTAAAAATAAACTAAATTTAATACTAAAACTATTTTTAATGATTTTATATATGTTTGACCTCTTCGAAAATAATATATGTATATATTATTATTCGACAATTTTTTTAAACATAAATAAACAAAGCCGAGAATAATTGGTTAATAAAAATGCACGTAAAATATTTATATTATATAGAGATTAAATTTATTAAAATACTTCTAATTTAAAATAATACTGCTATATTCATTCTGCTATAAGTTTTCGGACGATGAGCAATTGGTTTTCCATTTCACTGCTCTCCTGAAAACCTACATTAAATTTTATTTTCTTATAGCTATTTAAAAAAACCCGTTTTTTCAATATTATATATATACAGTAACTATATGCGTTATAATGGAAATATAATATAATACGTAGCAAGGCCTATTCAGCATTATTCTGGCATAATGGTACGTAGTTAAGTGGAATAGACTTCGAGCGGTTCACATTCGCATTCAACTCGAAACGTCATTATAAACTAGTAGAATGTAGATCCACTGGATAAGCATAATAGATCCCCGGGGAGTTTGCTGACTCATATTATTAAATGCGAATTGTCTAGACGTATCATGCATCGAAAACCAAAAATTGAACATAGTTTAGAACCGCGAAAGCGGACTAATTGAAAGCGCTCGACGCTCATTGGGGGTCTTAGTGTGAATTATTTTAGTCTGTCTTGAAAAACTGTATTATGACAGAGTAAGTTAATGCTGGGATGTCCTGCAACGGAAGACTGTCATTAAATCGACAATGACTAGTCTGAAGGGACAGACATCGAAAATAGACATCCGCGATTTGTCTTGACTCGATTTTTCTTTTTGTCGCGGTCGTTGCGTTGTGAAAGTTTGCTACAGTATTAACGGTATCCATGTTAAATAATTTAAATAATATTAAAACTTAACCTATTAAGACTGACCGTACAATAGATAAAAATATGAAGTATGACAATTTTTATTTTTAGCAAAAAGTATATATTCATTCTTAAATATTAATTTTGTGTCCTTAAGAATAGTCCCTATTTAATAAAATAGACTTAGGGCAGTGTTTCTAACAATCTGAATAATATTTATTGAATAGCTTTTAGCTCACTTTGACTTAATGTTTTCTATGGTGGCAACACGTTGCCATTTCTATTAATATTTTTATCTACGAAAACAGAAAAATACACAGGGGATCATATTTGGAAAATATAGTGCCTGTGATATCAGGACGATGACGTTTTAGATTAAAAAATCACAAATTAATAATAATGGACTATCGTAATGCAAAATCCAAAAGTTGATAGCTTATGATTTTGGTCTATTTTTCGGATTTCCTCTCGCAAACGGCGTAAAAATACCTGATTCGTTATTATTAATACGAACAATTATAAGGTGTATTTTAATACGAATTTATAATGGACTAGACCGAAATAATTGGAAAAAATAGTAAGGAGAACCTAGAATCTAATTTGAAGTGATTTTTTTGGTCTTGTCTCTTTAGGACGCTTTTTTGAGATGATTGGAAAAATCGTCTGCCACTTAATTCGACCATTAAAAATTTAATCCAAAACGATTATTATGCACAGAGTCTTTCACTTTTTACATATCTTTATCATTATTCATAATAAAAATCCCTGGACTATACCGTTAAAATAAAAAAAAACCGTAATGGAAACTTTGACATTTGACCGAACTTGACGTATTTTTTGTAATTTTGCTTTTTAAATGCCGCTTTCATTGCGACGATTATACTATTATTTCAATATTTCCATAATTAAAATAAGAAAAATTGCTTTAACGATGGTTCAGAATATTTTTTACGATACCGCCTTTTTTAACTGTTACATGTTGCATGCTAAAAATATCAGTCAAAATAACTATGCTTTAATCATACGAGATACTAACTTCTTTAACTATCTGCTTAACAGTAATTTGGATATCAATAAACACAATGTCCTTAAATTATTTACATTTTGATCGTAATTGCTGTGCTAGATCATGGCCCTCTTAATACGTTTATACGTATTATAAACCCTTCGTTTGAACATAGAATCATTGCCAAAAATCTTCTTCTAAATTTACAATACTCTAATTGTACTTGAATTTATTTAAATGCAAAATTTAATGCTAATTTTTTATTCATACTTAAAAAATGGTTGAACGTGATAAAATGTGTCGTCAATACTTGGCTATTAAACACAAACTATGCATCAAATATAGCTGATAATTGCCATGCGTTTCATACCAATACGAGTAAAAAATATGAGCTTAATTAAAAACAAATAGCTTTTTATTATCACACGTAATAGACCTATAAATAATTTGCCAATTCCCACTAATTAATAAAATGAAAATATAAAGAAGTAGTTTTATCAACAATTACTATTTGCTTTTTACAGTTTTCTCGCAAAAAATACTATTGTTACAGCACTAGAAGCGATTAAATGTACATAAAAGTAAAAATAACCATTTTTTATAATAACTACTTACGGAAAATATATGTTATTTATAATACATATAAATGGTGTTATACTCACAAATAAATTAATGAGTTAAACACGGATCTGGGTGTTTATTATACGTATTCAAGTATATAAATTTGTCTTATACGTTATTTATATTTATTCATATTTAGATAAATCATTTTTAATGAATAATACAAATAAATTCGGAGTAAAAGACAACGAAACCACTTCGAATAATTCATTTTCTGAGAAAATTGATATGCCTAGCCATTTATTTTACCACTTTCCGTACACGTGGAAAGGATTATTTATATACGTAACTCATTAACGTTATTTTATACAGATGAACAAATTAAAAAAAATATTGTTTTATAGCTACATTTTGCAAATTATTTAAAAAATAAGTATTATGTATTTTTATAATGAAAACAAAATTAAACAAAAATGCTAAACTAGTATCTTTTAAGAATTTGATACCTCCATAAAATATTTATGATTCTAAATATTCACTTTTACGTTGTGAAAATTTTTTCGCGATGTACTCAAATATACATTTAAATAAAATAAACAGTAATTTAGCCGAACTAATGCGCAATACGAAATTACTTGCGGACCCAGACGTCTGGTGTTGCAGAGGAATGCCCAAACGCTCTCAAAATAGACTTCTGTCCAGAAATCTCTTCTGCGCCCCTCTCTGCTTTCCCTCTATCCCGTCTTGTGCGAATTCATTGGCAGATTCAATCCCGAGATCAAGTAGTGTCTATTTTTACAGCAGCTTTCAAGTGCGGACTTGACCGTCTTACCTACGCTACGCTAAAGCTAGAATAAAAATTTTCGACTTTACTTACCTTCGCCATTCATAATAAAACTTTCGGTGCTAGGGTTTATTACTTTTTCTTTTACGAGGCCCTCTTATTGCGCTTTACGAGATTCGTCACTTTTACTCCATAGTAATCCTGGATTTCTGTGCCAATTTCGTTACTATCTCTAATCTCTATCTTTCCTCTCTGCCGTTTGATCTAGTAGTTTCCTTTGGCAATCTTCGAATCCCGTGTTTCATTGTTAACAAATCCTTCTCATTAATTTACGTGTTTCCTTGCTCTCTTCGAGACCTACCACACATTTATTATCAACGAATTGCATAGAGGAGCTTAAGGGCTTCTCTAATTACTTTCAATTAAAATGGACATTAGGTTTTGTAACCATTAATTATAATGATATTTATGTATTTTTAATATTTTTTTTATTTCAACTGATTCCATTCAAGCATGTTTAATATGTTTAAGAAAACTAAAAAAATCATTAATAAATAATTACTTAATAAATAAATCTAAAAATTATAGTGAAATAAATGCTAAAGAAATCTAAAATTATATATGTTTTAACTGTTTTGATTATACGATTAAAAGCAATTATTACTATCAAAATAGACGCAATTAATTTCAGTAAATTTTTAAGCAAAATTATATTTATATTAGTTCATAACTCTATGGTTATCCTTAATGGGGATATATTAGTTAGTTGCTATGCGCCAACGCTCACCAGTTTTACGGTTTTTGCTTCCCTTCGAAAGGAAGGATGTAATGATGTGGAATACCGACAAAGAGGAAGTTGACTCTTAATTATTTTTTAAGTGATAAAGTCACCGACGAACAACGCTGGATACGCCGGCCATAAATCCATACGTCAGCGGTACAAATATATTCGGATGTTAAGTTTTCCGGAACAAAAGGAAGTGGCACTAAATTTAACGCGAAAGATAAACAATGAATAATTAAAGTGTTTATTGTCTAAAGGCCGAGCGTGATCAATAGACTCGGGTATAACTCGAGCTTAAAACAATACGCTTTCAGTTTATTTTATATGAAGATCGCAAAGGAAATAAGTTTAATAATAGATTAAAATAATAATAAGAATCTTGTTAATTAAATTACAAGTATATATGCTTTATTATTTAAATCGGAACAATTTTTATTCAAAGAAACAAAAGAAATTGTGTTATACGGTTTTATATTTTCTTATTTTTAAAGCATATGTTTTTGTTTGTATTCAAATATAAAATACGTTATTATGCTAAAATCTTTTTATTTATTATCTATGTACATATTTATATTGTGGCACAAATCGTTTGGTTTAAATATATTTTTAGCGGGATCAAGCTATGGAGCATTTTTTAGGCAAGCAAATAAAATACAGATTTTTTACTCTATTTAAAAAATCTCTTTGACGACTTCTAGTAAAATATAAGTAATGGTAAAAAATATGAACCTAAGCTTATGAAATGAATTGGTGAGGAAAAAATATTTATAACATTTCAGTTTTTAAATAAAAAAACCTAACTTGTATTTAAGGGAATTCATATTATAAAATTAAATGTAAATCCTTACAAAAAAGTGTCCCTTTTTCATTATGCTGGTTCAAGGCAGCCCCAGCAATTCTCAAACGAGAATGATGCGGCTTAATGGACACACACACAAAATTTGTTTACACTTTAAAATTGAAACGGTCTAGATGGACACTCTGGCGATCGGTAATCAAAGTATAGAAAAACAATAGTATAATGCGCATGGTAGATCATTTTGCCTATCTCACATTCTCTCCAAGCAAATAATAGCGGTATTTATGTTTCGGAATAGATGTGCAATATTATTATTATAAACGCAATAGTTTGGTCATCTTTTCGGTCTGAAAATACTATGTGTGGCCTAACTTTCGAGACTTATGCTTTCTTTTTTGATTTCTGCAAATGTTTATTAGAGTGACCTATTAATTATAATAAATTGTCCAGATGGTTGTAACGCCCACAATAGTATGTTTAATAATTTTTTAATATCTTTTAGTTTTTATAAATAATTTATTCTTTATTTACCCAAAAAGATTAAAAGTTACCATAAAAATAAGACAGTCATAATTTAGTTTATATATTTAAGAATCTATTGAACTGCCGCAAAACTTATTTGATTTTTGATTATGCATTATTATTCAAGGTATTTAGAAATGTCAAGATATCTGTCATTTAGAAAGCCAATATTTAAAAACGCCATAGAATGGTTTTTATTTCATAATAAAATATTTTTTTGAAGGATATAAAAACGTCAAATTAATATGGAGAGAATCGCTAAATAATCTAGAGTATCATTTAGTCATCAGCAAAAAGAGAAAATATTTTTTCTGAAGCAACATTAGATATCAATCTGCTAGTTACGATGTAAAATTTAAAAAATAACAAGCGTTTACACAAAAAAACAGAGTAAATAAAGAAAAGAAAACGGTTTTTGCTACTGCAAATTTTTATTTTCAATTCTATTTTTGCTTCACTATTTCAGAGTTTTTCTTATTCAAATGGCGATGAGATTGATATAGTAGGTCAAAACATTCACATTAACTCAAAACCAATCAAAAAGTCTATAGATTTCTCATGATAGCTCTACTGATAACTACGAGTGGCATTGCAGCGACGATACATTTATTTATTGTGTATCTATTATTATATAATAATCGCTAATTCTAATCTCTTAGACACAACCAAAATTAAAAAACTCTAATTTAGATATTAGTAATTATCAGGCTGGTGAACATAAACTATAAATACCTATATTCGATTATACAATATTTGGTTTTGGTTTAGCTTTGGCCAAAAATGAAAATGCCAATTTTAGCATATAATACAGTGTGTATAAAATTAAATGTGAAAGTGAAAAGAACTGGTTGAAAAATGATTCAAGGGTTTTGTATATTTTTATTCATCGTGAAAAGTAAAAATGTGAATTCAGAATATTATAGGGCGATCCTGAACCCGCGATATAATATTAAACATGTATCATATGCACAGAAGCTTTTACGAAATTTTGATACCCATTCATATTTATTCGCTCCCTAACATGGCTCAATGACGTTGTACATTTTTTACGACACACAAAAACATTTGAAAAATTTCGCACGAATTTAGACATTTCATTAAAAAAATTTGACCGCAGTCTGTGAACCGCGCCAGACACGTCCCGCGTCAAAATCCCAAAAAGCCGAAAAATGGAATGGAATACAGGCATTCGGTCATGACCAAAATTGGCCAGCTCGCCGAGACGTCTCTTTTGTAAATCTTTATTAATGACGCTTAATGACTGTTCAGACGCCTTCCTCACCGGATCTGGCGGTCGTCGCATTTCCGACTCTATTTCTGACTATAGTCTCAGAGGAGGAGGAAAGGCAAGGGACTCTAAACTTGGGGGGATGGATAAGCGAGGAGCCGGTATCCCAAATATTTCCTTTTAGAATGTGCGGGCGGCTGAAACTCAGGGTACCTAAACCATATTCCTAGAATGGATGTGCCTATCAAGCGAATACACGGGTCGACGAACTTGAATTGTTAACGTTTCCATCCGAAGCGACGTTTTACTTACAATGTTGACGTTTAGTTCGGGACTAATAAGACATAATACGACAAGAGGTAGTATCCAGATGGTACATTGCCTAAAAACTTTTGTTTAATACCATTAGGTACGTACGTATAATCCGTTAAGATAAATTACTTATAAACAAAACTTACATACGACATTGACCGTAAGAATCGGGTAAATTTCTGTGTGATAAATAATATTTTATTTTTAGTAATAAATGTAAAATACTTGTAAAAACTTTTAAGATTTAAAAAATAAATATATCGTGTCCACAAAAATGACTATATCTACAATATATACATAAGTGCGTAAATAAATAAAAATTTTCAACTAATTGATTTCACTGACTTTTTTAAAAATGATAAATTGAATATATATATATTTTTTAACGATACTAATAATATTTATATCTAACTGTATTATGTATCATTACGTTTAACCATTTTTAAGTAAAATAAAATAAAAAAATACTAACGTGAGCTATTATTTATAATTTACAATTAAAAAAATTGCTACTATATAATTTTATGTTATTAAATATAACTTATTTATTTATACCCCTGATAAAAACGAATATGCAGATGAAAATAGTCAAATGTAACTAGCACACACCATAAAAATATATCATTAAAATAAACTGCCCTTCAGTTAGTTTCCGAATATATATGAACAATTTTGAAGTTTTTAGAAGCCTGGAACAGTCTGAGTTTTTCTTTGCTGAATGGTTATATCTACATTGAAGCAAAATTAGATGGATATTAAAGGTACGCTCAACATACAACGTTACTCAATAACTCGACTTTAACCCATGTGTTTTATTTATAATTGCTAATGAATCACCTATGAAATATATATTTATATCTTAATTATTTCATACAAATTGTAAAATATATAATATAACATTCTAGTGAGCAAGTTGAGATTAAAACAAAAGTTTTAAATTTTGTATTAAGCTCAAAACAACAGCTTCGATATCATATTGTGTACCGAACAAAGCCCATAACGAGGCGAGGGGTTAAAAATTAATGCCTCGACACGTCTAGACACAATAAGCTCAATAATAATCAAGGTGAAATTGGCGTTTTACGATCATTTTTACGGCTTTTAATTCATAATATAATATAATTGAAGCATAAAAGAAAATCTCCCACCGACGAGGCGCGCAACGGCGTCGTTAAAGTCATTGTTGGGTTTTCATAAGCGGCGTAATTAAGAGCGGAGAAGATCTGGCCGCCCCTTAATGAGCCAGCGAATAATTAAATATTGCAAAGATTGAGAGCCCCTGGCGCAGTTCGCGTGGGGCAGCGATCAACGAACGCGACTGCGGCGAGAGCCAATTCCGCACACTGAAAAACAACACGAACCATATGGGATGCGCAGACATGTTTCTTCTCCGCACTCGTCTTGGGCTTTTCACCAAACTGGTATGTCAGTTTCAGTGAATCATCAAGCGCAATAATAGAAGCGCCTTCCGTCGACGCGCTTTTGATATAGCGCCGTTTTCATGAAAGGATGCGCGAGAGCTTTCGTTTTGATCGACGACATCCGTTTCGCGCTCGCAATTATCTGGATACAATACCAATTAGGTTGTTTAATGCATAATTTAGCTTAGTATATTGTTGTATATTCATAATAGAACGATTACAATAAAGAGCTGACTTCCATTGAAACGATTGTTAAACTTTGAAGATGAAGTTTAATATTTATTACTTCATAATGTATGCAGCTCAGAGATACACTTTCGCAAGTAAGGCCTGAAGAATTATCTTCCTTCATACATTAAATTATAAGATAGTGATTTTCGTTTGTATAATAAAGTATTATTATTCTATATTTAATAATATTTAATACCATATACGAGAAATATTCGAAAAATATTTAATTTTGGGACTGACATTTAAAATTATCATTATCAATTAATACCTCAAGACATTTCAATAGATTTTAAACATAATAAAGAGCTTAAGAATCACTACATATTATTTATTTTTGAATCTTCCGTTGTAAACTGACCTTATGCATTACAATGAGATAAATTTGTACCAACTGGATAAGTCATTTAGATATAATAAATACATACAAAGTAAGTATCAGTGACATCTATATTATATAATTTATAATCAATAAATGCACTTTGAAACAGTAGCCAAATTTTAATAATAGCGCATTTTTCGCAAAATTCGAGTAGCTGCCGGGAATCAAACCCGCACCCTTAGGGTTATTAGTCTGAAACATTATGAACTTCGCTATTCCAACTATGTTATAATATGTTATTGAAATATTACATATAATACCATAAATTGTTTGACGTATATAATAACCCACCTATTTGTAGTAAGAATTTCAACATGACTGATTAAAGTTTAAACTCACTTTATGACGGCATTGTCATAAATAAAAATATGCTTGCTATGTATTTTATATAAAATTAATGTTTTACTGAACAAACCTCGACAAGACATGCTAAACTCTGCACAAAATATTAGGGGCGAAATTAATAAATACATATTTCTAGATAATCAACTACAAAGTAATTTAGTATTTTAAAATATCGAACACCAACTAAACTTAGATTAGGGAAATTGATAACAAGTTTATTTATTTCGGTGGTGTTTAATTGTGATTTTTTAGAGTTAATACGGTTATGAAAAACGCTTAAGAATGTCTTTATCTTTAAGGTTCTTATTAACAGCTAAAATGCCGTACCAAATTAAAGGCATTGCTTAATTTACAAGTAGTCTATGTGTCATTTACACCCACCCATACAAAAAATTGCACTTGTATACCTATTTTCCATATTTAATTCAATGCCTTATTTTATAGAAAAATGAATAATAAATTGAAATTATATGCTACTTAACTCTTGCGGTGCCAGGTGCGGAAAAATCCGAATCACCGTATACGGCTCATAAGTGCGAAATAAAAAATATTAGCTTTTTAAAAAGTGCTGCATTTATTTTTAAAGTCACATAATTAGTAAATTATATAGGAAAAAATGAGGTTAATATATATATGCAGCATAGAATTTATATAAACATATAAAAAATTTGTAATTATATGTTCAAATTTATTTTATTAAAATAATTCAGCAGTGACAGTAAATTAAAATCCTTATTTTTCCGTATTTGTGAATGTAATATTATATTTCCGACCGTATTACCAAATTTTTACTTTCTGTATATGTTAGTGAGTTATATGAATATGCAGTTAAGCTAAAACAGATTATTATTCAAATGTACTAATGAAATTACTCATGCGTTGTACAAATATAAGAGGGTATTGCGTGTAGATTTTTTTATATTAAATAACATTCAATACTTAAAAGGTATAAATAAACTATTTATGCTGCAAAAAGGAGAGCAATTTTAAAATTATTTTTGTCAGTATACTACATCTATATTGCAAAGATCCTGGCAGCCGTTATAAAATTACAATAAACAATTTTTTTAAGGTATCTGTCAAGGATTACTTTTATATAATACATAAGACAGCGAGATTAAAAAAAAATGTTTAATTTTTTTGGACAACCTTGCATATTTAAAAGATTATTTTAAAAACAATGCATAAAAAACAGGGTTTGCGAAAATCGTGGTAATAAAATAAACGCTTTTAGTTTTCGATATCGCATGACTACGATGCCGTCCAAATACACACGACGCTTTATCTCCAGCGACGTAGCACAAGTGTGCATAATATTCTTTGAAAGTCGTTTTGACACATAGACGAATATTTGTACAAAAGAAAGAGAGGGAGAAAAAAGGCTATTTTATACATAGTGCGATAAGCGAAAGTTTCAGGCGCTAAACGCTCTCAGCCAGGGAATCTCGGTACTTTTTAGAGAAACTTTGGCGACCGCGATAGCTTCGCAAGTACTAGTGTCGTCAGACTGGGAAAACTTTGAAAAGTTTCAAAAATATACACGTCGATATTTTTCCCGGGGGAGCCTGTGCGTTACGCACGCTTGATGGGAATTGTCTTAAAATTGCCTCTGAAATCGATCACAATTTTGAACGTTTAATTCGCCGGAACAGTGTAGTGTGAATATATTTCGGTACGTACATATATGAAAATGGAGAGACTCTCTCGCGGGACGACTCGGTTTTATATGTATGTATATATTTTGGAGGTTAACTTTGCGAGAAAAAGTTGCGAAATTGCTTTTTTTATTAGCATATTGTGTACCTATGTGACACGACTCTATAATATGCAGTAGGCTTTATGCGTATTTTCTACTCTCGCGCTTTCGACAATAACGGAAGATAAACACATATCGCATAATAATATAACCTTAATGTTCAAGAGATCGAAACCATCATTATTAGGATTAAGAAAAATATTGCATAATCTGCAAAGAAATACCTTTCCTTTCATATTTTCGTAAGGATTTTAATTACAACAAAATCTCAAGTTTTAAATGTGTATTTTTTCGAATTGAGTTTCATTTTTCTCGACTATTTTCATAAAAATATTAATTTAAGGATTACATTAATCTCGAAAATTGACGTTTGTTCGTCAAACAGTACAGACACGACAGCAAGTTTTTCATTTTATTATTGTTTATTACGGTTTCTTTAAGGATGAGGCTTGTCAAGCCTCTATTACATGCCTCACAGCACCACAGAGGATCACCATTCGTTCCTTGGCCGGACGCTTCCATTGAATACTACGCCTCATTTAAGATTCTCCGTAGAAACAACCCGCATTGAAGACTTCTGAGACTATGTCCAAGAAGTAGAGTTATCATTAAAGGTTAAACCAAAGCAGGGTCCTCATTATAGGTTAAGTCTGCGCCACCTTGTCTTTTTAAAGACGACAATACCAGAAACACAGACAAAACACCGAAAACATATTCTAGACAGAGCGTCGCCGAGGGTTTAGGCCCCCAAAGAATGTGTTCTAAAACTATATTTTTGGTGTTGTTTCTCGACAAATATGTAAATATTTATAATAGCAATTTTTGAAAATTTAAAAGTTTTGCGCTAAATTTTAAAATTCATCAAAGGTGGCATAAACTCTATAGTGACAAATTCATATAATATTTTACCTTTTAGAGGCAAATTCAAGCGATAATTCTGCAGATTTGTCGCAATCATAATTAATAACAAAAAATATAAAAAAAGGAGTAAACTCAAATTGAGTTGGTGTGTTAGTGAAATGCTATACCAAAATAAAAATATTTAAAATAATAATCGTGTTGTATTTAAATGCCCAATTTATAAATAAATACGGTCCAATTTTTTTAAGCAATCCAATAAAAGTTATATTGATATCAATATTCATAGATTACCAACAAACATCGTTTTAATGTTTTTATAATTATTTAAAAATAGAATATTCACAACAAAAAGTATAAGTGCATTCCACAACAGCTAAACTGTTCAACATTGCCATAATTGGTAGAATTAAAGCGGACATAACAATTCCACAAATGAACCAAGTTAAATGAGTCATTGTGATGCAAACATCGATTTGGTAAAAAATATAAATTGATTTAATTTTATTTCTGACTAATAATGCTATACGTTTACATATTTAAGTGTTAAAAATGTATTGCTTCAATTAATATTATTGTAAATGGAACTTCTGTTTTGTTTTTTTATATAATGTAAATGTTACGAAAATATTTTTAGATTTATTCTTAGAGTAATTCAGTTATTGTGACTGTACTCGGAACTCGACGACATGGAAAATATATATTAATTTTAATAAAATGACAAAATGTTACTTTTACAACAATGCTGCTATTATTAAATATTATTACCGGTAACATTTTTATGGGTATTTTTATTCTAAAAATATGTACATGAGCTTCAATATGTAAGTTACTAATATTAGATATTATATTTTAGTCATGTTCGTGAGCACAAAAGTATATATTTTTGGACACGTGGATCTATTCATATTTAAAATTTACTTGTAGCTTTAGTGAGTGAAAATAATCATAGCCTATAAATATATAATAAACTACTTTTACTTTTTGATTTCATATATTTCTATTTATTATTGTAACAAACTAATTTATTTTATTTTCAACTCAATTATAAATATACCATCTAAAGAAGAGGTATTGCTAATTTTATCATTACATATAATTATTAAAATATATAGAGGTTTTTGATTCCATATAATACAGACTGCAACACATAAAAATCATTCAATTAAAATATGATTTGTATTCAGTAATTTTTATTTTGCATAATTAACATATTTGCAAATTATTTAAATATATTTTGCAAGTATGTAAGCTATGCAAAATATTTAAATAAATCTAATTTTCGTTTATATTATCTAATAAAAGAGATTGATAAATGTAGATGAGATTTTTCAGAGAATATGTAATAGAAATAATCTTTCAATTTATTTGATGTAATTGCGCATTTTTGCAGGGTCCAAAGGAGAACCATTTATTGTCCTTTTGAACCTGCCATTTTTTTTGTTTTTATTTTCCAGTGTTTTACAATAATTTTCTTTCAATTTGAGCGAAAATAAGATACTCAATCATTTTTTTCAAGCTTATGTGCCTTAGACAACATACATAAGCTTGTAAACATTTTTTTATTTGGGAATTTCATGTCAAGACCTTCTAGTTATTACATTGTTTTCTCATCATAGCTCCAGTGTTTAATTAATGCTCTATTCAAATGAAAAGTTTTATATATAATATTTTATATAAAAAATCAAATTCAATAAAATATTATTTCTATACATAAAATCGACGCTGAAAGCAAGTTAATCCGCGGATATTTCACTTTAAGCAAAATAAACCGAAGAGCGTTATTCGAAATAATCCCCGGTAGGGTCTCCAAGGCAGAATATCCAGCATCCGGCGGGAATTGAAAAATGATTTAAAACTGTAACATGTACACATTACGTAATACATCCACGTATAAAATCGCGTTTGATTGAACGCTTTATAGAAATGGAAACCAGCGGTGAGTTATTAAAATAAGTTCTTAAAGGTAAGCAAACGCTGAATTATTAAAAGCAAACAACGTTACGCTTCATGCACTGTTGCTTTCCTTCCACAGAGAAGACCAACGTTTAAAGGCTGGAAAAAAGAGATGATGATTGCTTTTGTGCGTAATGACATCATTATTTTTTTGCTTATGCCCTTGTAACGCGAAATGACCCGAGACGGGAGAATCGAAACGGCAGCGTTACGCTCTAACCGAACACTTACCGTTTATCACCCGTAAACTTTGAGCACTAATGTAAAAATTGTTTATTGATGCCGTTTTCTTTTGTATTATGCATGAAAGCTCCGCGAGAATGGCGAGGGACCGACGAGCGGTGAATTTACCTAAGCGTCGAGCTAAATATGGGTCAAAGATTAAAAAATTAGGAATGCTCATACTCAAGGGAGATTTGATCGACAATTATGCAAATACGTTATTCATACTAAATCAAAATTACTGTATATAATAAATCATTATGATTTCATGGTTTTTATGGGATACAATACATATATTATTTTGATAAAAAATCTGCTCTGTGGAAAACGAGCTAAATCAATTCCCACTCCAATTAATTATTTTTATACATCCACCTTTTTGCTCGAGTAGGAGCGATGTATTATTGGTCACACTTAAAAGTCATCATAAACATTGACAATAGTACAACTTTAGCATAGTGAATGGTCTATTTTTTATACCGTGAATTTAATTAAAAACAAATCAGTAAATCGCTGAAAATTGAATTCAAAGAAAAGGCTTCGTGCAAAGAATTCTCAACGATTCTGACTTAACAAAACATCAACGCACAATATACAAGATATTGATTGTGAGGCACTTAAATAATTTATATATTTATAAGAAACACTAATAAAATACCTGATTGGGGATATATATTACAAAGCACATTATCCAGGGGCGTACTCTCGGTGACATGCCATCAAAGGGTTGCATTCTGGTGTCGTTGTTCTTGTTGTTCCTCTAAGGAGAGCCTCATTTTATGGATGTTTCAGAGAACAACGGCATTAGTGTTTAATCGGCTAAAGTCAATAAATAGCCCAATTAAGTGTTTCATGGTGGTGCCAGCAAAAGACCAAAAAATACCTTAAATGAAGAGCTTGACAAGCTAAGGGCTAAAAGTAGGCTGTCCTCTCTGCTATGGCTCAAAAATTGTAATATCACTGGCGCTTAATGAATGTGAAGGGTTTCTCGGAAGCATACAAAAACGTGTAAGTCAAGGATTTCCATATATTTTTTAGGAAGGCCTAAGTATGCTACTTTACCTTGTTTAAATTGCAATTAAATAGCAAGTGGCAAGAAATGTTAGAAAGAAATTCAAAGCTTAGATTCAGCAAACGTCGGTTTTTTGCGTTGTTTGGTAAACGGTTATTACACGATTTTGTTTTTTTATTAAAACAAAAGAACAAAAGTGAAGACGAAAAGCGTATTTTATTCAAAAAAATATTTTTACATTATTTTATTAAATATTTTTTGGGTATTAAGGCCTATTTTGCAGAAAAATATATACTGGAAAATCTAACAACAGTTTATTTAAAAAAAACATACAAATAAAAATCACCATATATATGCTTTGCCATATTAATGGGGCACACCAATAAATGTGTTATATCTTAAAAAATCGTGAAAATCGGTCGTATAAAATGTGGATTTCAAGCTTATTTTTAATATTTAGTAAGCCCACCCTTAGCTATAATTACAGCTGTAACCTTTTTTGGCATATTGTTAACTAATGACTTTCAGGTGAACGGAGACAATTTTCTTCATTCCACCTGCAATTTTTTCGCAGCTCAATTTTAGATTTGTAATTTGGATTTTACTCATAATTGCTCTATATAAGTTAGGTCTTGTGACTGTGAGCTCCATTCTAAAAGCATCAAACTCTTTGACGCAAATCAACCTCTGCTTTTTGGCGTAGTCGGCACGGAGCCTTGTCTTGCCGGAATCGGATGGTAGCGTGGTCTGTGCCTTGAAATATTTTTCTGTAGAAATCCATTAAAGTGGATTCCAATACTGAAATATGAATGACACTATTCATAATACCCTCGAAAATGTACAGTTTGCAAGCCAATTGCATTGCTTCATGGACGCACCCACGAAATGTGTTTACGCCTTAAAATAAAAGCGGTCTAGTTGGACACTACAGCGATCAATAACCAAAATATAGAAGCACAATAGTATTATTAGCAAGGTAGAATGTATTGTCTAGCACGCGTCCTTTCCAAGCAAAGAGTAGTTTTTAGGCGATACTAAAATGTTATTCGTTCAATATCATATTTATAAACGTTGTAAATATACTGTGTGTATGTCCGACTTTCGAGAACTTTGATCTCCTTTAATTTGTTCAAATGGGCGTTTGAGTAATTTTTAAATTATAAAATATTGTAAAGGTGGTTCAAACCCCCACAAAATAAAACAATTTAACAATGTATGTTATTATTGTAAAAAATTCTAAATTATTCAGGTTTATTTCCCTTAAAAATTTTATTTTAAAAAATAGCTAGTTTAAGAATCTGATTTTATTTAGAAAAATTATAAGTTTAATAAAAAAAATATCTTAAATATTTGCACTGCGTTTCCAATTGGACATTTTAGCATTTTCTTTTAGAAATATAGTACTTATAAGGCAAATATTTTGCTTAAATATTTGTTAAGCGATATTTTTTACGAAAGAAGGCATATAAAATAAAATACTAAAAAAAATGTTTAAACATATTTTAAAATTAAAATTGCTATAACTAAATTTGCGACCGTTCACACTACGCCGGTACGGGTCAATTTACGTCTTTCATTGAATTTACTATTGACTAACATGTAGTGAAACAATTAAATTGTACCTCCGTTATATTCTGAACAATCGGTTAATCGAATTATTTGACAATATTTTTTTGTTGTTCTCTAGAATATTATTTATATGATATTAAATTTAATTAGTTGTTTGCTTGGAGTATATTTTATATATGTCGTTGAAGGAGAAAGATAAGGGAGGTGGTAATTTTTATTGCAGGGTAGAGGTAAATTACTCTACTGGCAAAAATAGCTTTGCGAAAGTCTTAAAACGGCCCTGGGTGAATGTAAAAAACTTTTTGTAAAAGTTATTTACCAAGTACTCGCATATAAATAAACATTTTTTTAATATTCAGATTAAACAAAATTTATAGAGCAATAATAAATTTACTATGTAATTCATTTTTCTATTATGCTTTCTATCCGATATTGTTAAAGGTATTTTTTATTGTATAATATTATATTGAAAACATTTTTCGTTTGAGAGGAAATTTATACAGATCATTAGCTACTCTATTGCATTGTGTACGCCAACGTGAACCTGGGCTATACCATAACTAAGCAAAAACTAAAGCTTTCACGTAGGAGCACCTAAAAGTACGATGCTATTGCCGACGCAACGAGTTTTCAGTCGACGTCGCGCTAACGGTAATATGAAAATTTTTCTAAAGGCATATCTCGTTTGTGAAAATGTGGCTGAACCGCGAATCCTATACATGTTTTTTTTCTTCTTCCATTTCTCTTCGCGGAACCATTTCACGGAAGCTTTCATTCACGTCGCCAAGCACGGTTGGCGTCGCGACGCCGAGGCACTTAAAATAAATGCATGAGATAGTGCGCGAACAATGTGCAACGCGAAATATAAATATCCTTTGCACAGTTTAGTGTACGCTAAATATGGCCGTTGTGCACGGAGCCATATTAAACTATACCGTCGGCCGTGCAATACGCTCATTGTGTTCTGCCTTAAGCATTTTGTCATGAGCTATGTCGGGATGTGCATTATGAGGATATCCTCGTGATGCTGTGGTGCTTCCGAAACGGTGGATAATACAATATTTTTAAAGAAAGATATGTTTGTAATGCAATACAATTTCTGTCATGATTTATTTTTCACTATATTTTTAAATTACAGAATCAAAAAACTTGATTAAAAATTAACTATACTAGGCTTTTTACATATGCAAGCAAGACAAGGTCATAATAATCAACAACAGCTTAATATAAAATGTCAACAACGATTTTAATATTTTAAATGTATTTACTTTACAGATCAGCTGCATTTGAGTGATTTATTGAAGTCTTTTTGCAAAAACTTCTAATAAAACTTTTTACTTTATATTATATTGCATATTGCATTTATTGTAAATTATAGAAATAATTACAGATTCTCACTGTTTTTTTGCTTTGATTTATATTAAATTTTGTTAATTTATTTTAATTATTTTTTATTTGTTTTTTTTTATTTTTTTATAACAAATACATATAATATTTTTTATTTATTAGATATTCAGTTGAATATGTAAATATATAACTATCTGGGGTACCTCAAAACAGTAAAAGATCGACGGCCGTACATGTACGGCGAAACCGCTCAAGGGGTATTATTATATTCACATACTATATATAAATAAATAAATTTTAAATGTAATAAAATTATATGCTGCTCTAATCTGTCTGTTAAAACTTTATCCAAACCAAAACAAATTTACCATTATACCATTATTACATTCGTTTAAGTAAAGTTTGGATTTAAACCACAAATGGACATTTTGCAATTAAATTTTTACTAGTGAAAATATGTTATCACTAAAAAATAAACAGAGACAAAAATAGTGTGTTATTATTATTACATTAAGAATTCATTAAATGTATCGCATTAAAAATCTAAAACAACATTTTTTTAACACAGTAATATAATATTTATTAAATAAATATGTTGTTTAATTATTAAATTTTCTTAATTTAAATGTGATATATTTTAATATAAATAAAAGAAACACTATGGTATAAAAATCGTGTCTCTTAAGTTTCGAATTCAATATGTTTTTAAATTAAAATTTTAAGTTGTGTTTATTGTAAAGTATTAAAAAAATATAAAAAATAAAAGCTGTAACATAATTAAACGTGTTTACGATACGTTGTAATATATTAAGCAGAAAGTCACAATGCTTTATTCCGTTTTACAAATGGATACATATTGGACAATACAAGTGAAATTAAATATATTTCAACTAGAGAAGTTTATAATTCTCTAGATATCGAATAAGAAATCTCGTATCTTCAACGCTATAGCTAAATATTAATAAAATTCTATATCAAAATTATGTCGTACGCTTGAACGCAGGTAATACTGAGAACATATTGTATATAATATTCATGTGTATTTCCATTTTAATATTAAAAGGAGGTATTCACGCTTCTTGGATATAAGCTACTTTGCTTTTGAGAAAATTGTAGCATATTTTAATGTAGTGCAATATTAAAATATTAGTGTAAATAATATAAAAAATAGCATTACCTTTAAGAAGTCTGGCGGACACGGCAAACACAAAAATCGTCGAAATTCACATATTTTTTTTAATAAAAAGTTAAAAACATTAATTTTAAAGGAACTTTTGTTGAGCTTTAAAGCAGGAAAGAGTTAGTTTATATTAAGATATTGTTTTACAATACAAATAAATAAACACACGGCCGTCGCGCGTCAGTTTTGGGGTTACTTTTTCGGTTAGTTTTGGTATGTGGAGCGGTAAACTGACGCCGGAGCGCGCTTACTCGCGACTGAGAGCAAAATACAGAATCGTCATCGTCATTCTAAGCTTAGAACGTTGCCAGTCGTCGCCGTCTTCTTCCTCTGAGTATGTAAAAAAATAACAGGATGCTAAAACTTGCATCATGGAGGTACATTATGCACTCGCCCCAAGAAGCAGCGTGTAATTATCTTGCAGCGCCCCAGACATCGTAAGATAAATGGACATTCAATCGACACGTTAGGAAATAAAATCGGATGTGAACTCGACAAGAGCATTAGGTGCAGGATGTAACTAAATGTATGTAATGTAGGAAGTGCTAAGTTTATTTAAAACTTTCAGCATTATTAATGATCAATTTTTATTTCACTAGTCCAGAGCATTGTGTTTTGTTATAAGGAATACGTATTATTAACAGCATACAACTAAAATGCTTCAAGTATAGTTGCCAAATATATCTTTGTGACTTAATACAAGATATAAAAAATAAGTCAACAGTTGTTACTGACAAAATAAATCATTGATATGTGTATCGTAAACATTTCGCATTTAAAACGAATTGATATAAGCCAGGGGTCATAATTTTTTTTTGTGAAATGCTAAATCAGAAATATTTTTGGCTCGGCAGGTCAGAAAGCATATTTAAGGATAGCTTAAAAAAATAGAAAAAACGTATTTTTTTTAAAAATTTACAATTTAGCATTTGCTTGTACATTTTATCTATTATCAATTTTGGTATCTATCGCAAATTTCTCAAAATACGTGTCTCTAATAATAAACCTAATTGATTGTGATAATTTAATTGCATTTTTTGAAATAACATATTATCAAACTGAGATTCGAAGTTCGTCCCTAACTAGCGTCAAAATTTACAAATGGTAATCTGTTAATGCTGACTTGAAATTAAGATTTAATGTCTTTTTTCCACTTATTTTTTTTCTGGCTTTGAAAATGAATAGACAAATATCCACAGATAATGAAAGAGATACAAAATATCATAAAAAGTACAGGTTTGTAAAATTATACAGGTCACTAAAGACGCTGTCGAATTATAGTTGCGTAACGTCACAACGGAATTCGAAGCAATGGGAGCACTACATACCATCATATTTCACAGTTGGTCATTCCGTTAAAGTGCAAGCTTTAAAGAGGTTAAAAATGTAAAATCTATTCCTAGCTCACGGGCCGGATTAAAATAGGCAGTGGGCCGAATTCGGACCGCTGACCATAGTTTTCCCACCTCTGCTATTTACTATAGTATCTAAATCAATTCTTTATTTTATTTCAATTTGTGTATTTTAAATTGATTTTGTCAAATATAAGATATTTTACTTAGTATGTATTAGTTTAATTAATCAACAATTACATTGAATAAAGATTTTAGTTACAGCTTCATGTAAGTAATCAGATTAATAAATGAATAATAATACACCCATAAATAATGCAATATGAATGTGAGAACATTCTAATATCGCATACTAATTGTGCTAATCATTTATATTTAATTATTCAGTCTTGAAAATGATTAATATTATAATATCGAAGAAATAACCATTTATAACAAAACAGTTTCCACATTAATATTTCCACTGAATCTATTTCAGATTCTCCATTCTTAATATTTGATTATATTTTGTAATGTTTTCTTTTGATTCTCATCTATATTTATCTATTCGTCGATTGATTCACCACGGCGCGATTTTCATCTCGGATATATTTGGGCCCGCGCAGTTTTCTCGTGTAAATCATTGAACGTTTCTAGGTCGACTGAAAAAAATAAAATTGTTTTATTTTTCGCGCACGTCCGATGCTCTGCCAAAATTCGCACTGCTGGCGAAAGTTTTTCGTTTTTTTGACTCATCAAAACGAATTAATATCGCCGTCGTGACGCAATTGTCCCGGCTCGTGTTATATGGCACTCGCATGTAAACATTAAATTAATTTGGCTCATTCAAATTACAGTCATCGTGGGACTTATTCACCGTACTTTTTTTGATTCAAATATGCCTTTTATCTTTAAATATACTTCATTAGCTAATTTTATTTGTATGCTGGCAGATTATCAGATTTCCAAAGCAAAAATACAATATGCTTTTTTTTAAATAATATTTTATATGAAAAATAAATAAAATTGTACAGAGATGTAAAATCGTGATGGTAAAAGAGACAACCAAATTAAATTCGGGTTTAACTAGACAAAACAATATTCAAAATGTGCAGATGGTATTATATTATATACATGGGTTATACACACAAGTCTTGCAAAAATTGTGATTTGTTAAATTTCACAATGGCATTGTAAAAATGTACACTTTTGAACCAGTAATGGTATAAATAAATATTTAAAGTTCATCTCAATCTATATGTGAATTAGGAGCAACGTTAGAAGTTATCATTTCTAATTAAATTATTTGGCAAAGTAAAGAGCTTAATAGATGGGTGCCGCTTGAATTAAGAGAGCCCATTTACAATAAAAGCCTGTCTTTATTTACTATTATAACATAAAAACGAACCATTTTTAAAGCGTTTCACACAAAGATACGACAGAAGCGAAATTGCCAGCAAAACAACTTATGGTATCTTAATAAAATGTAGTCAGTCGAAAACAGTGAATGCCTACTGCAATTAATTAGACAAAATTATAAAGATGCGATTAACTAGCTGATGCTGGCTGTTTATTTAGAGAGGGTGATTGTACCACAAAAAATCCTGCTCTTACCCACCATATTCACCTGACCTTGCATCAACTAACTACCACTACCACATACAATTTTTTTTTATTAAGTTGAGCTTTGATTTCGACATGAATAAACTCAAAACTGTGGCAATAATTTAAGAGAATATATTGATTAATTTTAATGTTTCTTGTTGGATACAGAATTTTATTACTCATAAAAGCAAACTTTTTATTCGAGATCAGACTTTTTATGTATATAAAACGGCATAATACAATATGGTATTTTTATTTTCTGGTTTAATATTTAAATACTTATTCTTGATTAATAACATCCTTTTTTTAAATTTAATCTATAATGTGAATTCTACTAGTTTTTTCCTGAAAATAAACTTTCACATTTTTTAAATTTAAATTGAATTAAATTAAAATATTTGTCACCTAACAGTTTACCCCAGCGCGCATTGATGGTTAAAAACAATATATTGTATTTAACACAAAATCACATGAAATATTGAAATTAAACAATACTAATAATATGATATTGAATAGAGGCCTTAAAACGTAAAGAAATTTCTATTTATAATTAAAAGTATCAGCCTTCAATCTTTGATAAAAACTCAAAATGTATATTTTTTCAATGATTATATCAATCATTGAAAATATATATAAGACATTTTAAGTGTTGGACTGTAAAATACAGCCATGGCCATAATAATGGGGCACCACTTCAAATGCTGTGTAACTATTTATCGAAATATTTTAGCAGGTAATTTAACCGTAATTCTGAGAACTATAGAAAGGAATTTGTCGTATTCAATTACTCACTTAAGTTTTAAAAACATATTGAAGGTTAAATTGTCTAGTTTCGCTTAAGTGACCTTTATGTTCAGTTGTGTGATTTCGGCTTATATTTGTCATTATATATTTTTTTATTTAATATTTTTTTTTAATATTATATATGGTAACATTTTAAAAATGGCCAAAATTAAGTAAATCTAAAAGAGCGAATACAATTTTATTGCATTCGTATAATGCATAATATTGACTAAATACATCATAAATTAGTAAACACATTCATTTTTTATGATATGCTTTCCAAAATTCTTTGAAACGGTTTAACGAATGTGACTAAAAAATCAAAGCCAAATACTGGAAGAAAACGAAAGACCAAGAAAATGAGAAGAAAGCTCAACAATGTGGATCTCAGAGGTTGTACAGCCTGACATAAACTGTGGCTTTCAGAAATAAATAAAACTCGAAGGTTATAGTGGGCCTGAAAAAGTCATTTTGTCGGATGAAACCTTCAAAATAAAATTGATTACTATAAAAAATATTCAAAACTTAATTTATTCAAAAATTCTTACTGATTGTGTAGTACTCAAAGTCAAATATAGTGGCGGAAGCGGTATGTTCTGGGGTTACATGGCAGCAGCAGGGGTAGAAAACTTGTACGCTTGTGAGGGTAATATGAATAGTGACTTATATATATATATATATATATATATATATATATATATATATATATATATATATATATATATATATATATATATATATATATATATATATATATATATATATATATATATATATATATATATATATATATATATATATATATATATATATATATATATATATATATATATATATATATAATTGCAAACCTAAAATTAGGCTACATGAAAAATTTCATTAGTTAAGGGTGGCCTATTTAATATTAAAACAAACAACCTTAACCGTTTTTTTATATTTTCACGATTTTTTAAAATTGGGGTGCTCCATTATTATAGCCAAGCCTGTATATGAAAAATTTTCAGAACAGTTCTAAAATAATTTTATAGGCGTATACATACGATTGTGTTATTTAAAAAAAACAAACAATATTTTTAACTCAAAGCTGATGCAATAACATATATTCAACTATATTCAAAATATAGTAAAAATGTATATAAATAATATAGTATATAGATACGGTCAGATCAACGAATCTCTAGTATCGCCACATAAACCTGAATATTTGAAAAGCCTACTGAAGTAGCCGTCCACAGCACACAAATGATTTCTAAAGCTTATCATACATGTACTTCAGTGAGCATTGTGCGCATTTATTTTCATGAGTTGAGTCTATTTCAATAGAAGTGCATGTATATTATTACGAAGGTCAATAGAAACAACAAATATGAACCTTTTGAGTTATGGCATAAAGTACATATAAGAGTGCTTTTAAAAACTATGCATTGCGTCAAAATATATATTTCATGCGGTTAAACCGTTCCTTATAAAAGAGTGTATGTTTTAGTCATATATGTGGAAAAAAGCTATTATAGATTACTATAAATCACCCTTACCCAAATCTTCGTGAAAATGTATCCGGTCCTCATGAATTTATTACTTTTTTTGTAACGAATGGTAAAATGGTAGTGACTTTTTTTAATGTGTTATATAAAATAATATAGTTTATTTACAACATATACATATAAAAAAATGATGTTATATTTATACTGAAATTGAGTATCACAAGTTATGTAAGCTATTATATAATTAGGCACAATTTCAAATTATGGGTCAATTAATATTGTAATGCGATAAAACACTAATGGTTATGAAATACAAAAAAAATATCACAAATAAATTTAATTAAATAATACAAAAATCACATATGTTGTGTATTTGTATAATTATAAAATAAATCAATTTTATAAATAATTTTAAAACATCGGCAATATGAATTAAAAGTATAGTTATAATTTAACATTAAATTCAAACACAAATCAAATATAAAAACGACAGTTTTATTTAATGTATTTCACTAACATATTACATTTACTGAGCAAATAAATATTTTATAACGTTTGCAGACTCTTTATTCAGCTACTGCAAATATTGCTGTATCAATATCCTACCATACTATGAACATTTATTCAAATGTAATAAAAATACTATGTATAGATGTAATTAACCAGTTGTCATATCAGATGTTTCAGAACACTTGTCACAAGGGATCACCGTGAATCACTTCTCGAAAAGGGTTGTAGGGCATTTCTAAAAATATGAAATATCTCACCGCTTCTTATTAGTAGAGGCATGACCAAGACATCAGATATCGCGTGTCTTAGAAGGTATCGATCATACGATACGAAAACATCGAATGTGATGATAATACACACACGCGCGAAACATCTGCTTCTTGTTAGGTCAAAATGAGTTTTTGTGATGTAATCCTATATTAACGCACACGTAATACCCTTATTATATTTCTGTACCATTATTTGCTGTGCGTATGGTTTTTCTTCTTCGTATAATTAATATAAATATTATTTTATACAAACACAATATTGCGGGCATATATTTATTTGTACAACCAAATTAATTGAATAATAATAAATATCAAATATTGATTTTATTTTAATATTTGAATAAATAAATAATTAAATACACATAACATTTGATAGATGAAACCCTCTTGCTGCCATATGCAAATTGTACAGATAATAGGAATATTTGATGTTGTGGTTCTATGAAATGAATATTCAGGATAAGTAATATTTTATTCCAAATCTCTTTATTTATTATGAATTTACTTTTAGTAGAAATTATCTATTTTTGCAAGAGCTAAGATTATTTTTTAATGTAAAGTTTTACGTTGCATTAAGTACTTGATTTTATGGGATTTATAAAAATCGGGATTTGTTGATATTTTGTCGTCCTATTTTTTATTTAATTTATAATTATTGCTTCCTTATGTAAAAACTAATAATAATATATTTTTTACTTAATAATTTAAGTACATTTTATCTAATACTATAAATTACAACAATATTTAACTCGTTTTTTAACAAACGTGATTCAAATAATACTATCTGAATTAAATAATTAATTAATTAATGCATATTCATTAAAAAAATGATATTTAATTGCGGAAAAAGATATAAGCTTATTTTTTTATATAGTAGAAGGCAATTGAGAAAATACAACTGTGTCACGAAAGGCAATGTTGATCGCATACCAATTGAAAAATGTGACGGCACTTTAAAAATAAAATATTTTTCTGACAATTTACTACAAAATTACAATTATTTAATAGTAATAATATTGTACACAAAGTATGATAAGTTACTCTTGTAGCTTAGTGATAAAGTAAGCTAGTTTATATACTGTATTAATATAATTATATATATACTATTTATAGTTATAGATGATGAAAAATATTTATAATGATGGTTTAATAATTACTTATATAAAAGAAAACAAAAAGTTAAAATAAATAATGTATATTCTGAAGAGAAATTAATGTCTTATGGAGTACCACAAGGGTCTAAATTGGGACCATTGTTATTTGTTTTGTATATTAATGATATAGTTAATAACGTGAAAAAATGTAAAATTCATCTATTTGCGGATGACACATTAATGTATTGGATAGGTGATAACATTAAAGAAATTGTAAATAATTTAAATAATGTATTAAGTATATTAGAAATATGGTTAAAGAATAATGTACTTAAATTAAATGAGAATAAAACTAAATGTATGTTTATTAATTATAAAAATGTTTTAGATAATAGTACCAAAATAGTAATAAATAACTCTAGTATAGAAATAGTCGATAATATAAAATATTTAGGAGTAACTGTTGATACAAAATTAAATTTTAAAGAACATTGTAATTACATATTAAAAAAAATTAGTAGAAAAATAGGTTTATTATCTAGATTAAGAAATATATTAAGTATAAATACAAAAAAAAAAATTTACAATAGTATAATATTGCCCCATTTTAATTATTGTGCAACACTATTAAATATGTTAAATAAATTAGATAAACAAATGTTGCAAAAATTACAAAATAGGGCAATGAGAGTAATTTTAAATAAAAATAGATTAACTAATTGTAAAAGTATGATTGATAGATTAGAATGGTTGAATGTTCAAGAAATATTGAGTATGAATGTTTTAGTATTTATATATAAGTTAGAAAATATTATGTTACCAAAATATTTTAATAAGTATTTAATAAGAAATAAAGATGTACATAAATATAATACTAGAAATAGAGAAAATTTAAAGATAATTAAGTATAAGAAAACGAGTACGGCTAGGGGAATTATGTACGGAGGTTTTGATTTATATAATAGTCTTCCAAGAGAAATCCAAAACAGCAAAAATATAACGGGTTTCAAAAATGGAATAAAAAAACACCTTCGTACATATAGAAATAAATTATAATATTAAGACTTTATTATTGTATATTTTTATTTTTTCTTTCTGTTATGTATTTTTTATAAATTTTTATATATGTTTACTAAATTTGTTAGATGTAAAGATTAGCTATTAAGCTAAATAAATTAATAAAATAAAATAAATAAAAATAAAATAAAATAAAAATTATATTACTCCGATTGATTAATAAATATAAAAAATAAAGTAATGATTTTAACTTCTATAAATTTGCTCAAAATATAAACAGATGTAATGATAAGTATTTCGTAATGATGAAATATATAACTCTCTAACTGACTGTGTTAACGCAAACAGAGCATATAATCATTGATTATAGAAAAAACTAAAGCTCATACAAAATCATTTGAAATAAAAAATACCGCGTAATAAATACAACATATGTTTTTATAACACAGGTAGTAATGAAAAAAAATAATTTGTACCGAATATTTTAATAAATTAATATAATAAAATAAATCAATTATTTTATTTGGAATTTTTTCTGCTGAAGGAATTCTTTTAAAGCGACTTTTTTTTAATAATTAATTTCTACTGTCGCTGAAGTCGCTATCGTTATTATTAGAAATATTTCAAATTCCTGTTTAATTCGTCAAAAAACACAGCCTGTTTACTAAAAATTGTAAATAAAATTTTCCTTTTACTTTCAGTAATTTATGTATGAATTTTTTCACATTGTATAAAAATAATTTTAATTCCTATTGAATTCTTAGAGCTCTTGCAACGTTTAAATCGATTTTCATTACCGTATTTTTCAATATTTGAGCTAACTGAATTACTTCGCTCACATTTCTAGCAGTAAATAAATGAGGTTCTTCGGAATCGCTGATATATTTGCTTTTAATTTCGTGATTACAAACCATTTTAACTAGATCTTCCTGAATAGCATGGTTATTTAAATATTAAAATCCATCATTAAAACCATTCGTATAATCGATATGCTTATATTAATATGAGCATTTGGTGGAAATTAATTATTTATGATATCTTTTTCTGGCAATAAAGATTTTCAATCTGCATAAAAAATGTTTTTCATCATGTATTTTCTGCTTCTGGAATTTAACAGTTATAAAACCGTTTTCCTAAAAATTTATGCAGTTGTCAAAGCTTATTTGTTAGCTTTTCAGTGAAATGTTCATATTTACCCTTCAATGATCGTGGCTTAAGAGTTCGGTGGATCATCAACAATTACATCATATGATCACCAGATGCATTACTGTATAACCTCACCCGATCTTTAGCTTTTTTGAATCCAGTAGTAGTTTTTTGGCTCAAGAACCGTTTTGTATGTTTTCCTTGCATGTTACGCTTTAAATGAAAATAACTGTTATAATCTGCATATTATGATGTTATTTCTACATTAGTGTCTTAATTAATCGAATGCATTATGTGTATCTAGCTATTGCTTATTTACATGATTATTAATTTTCGAAAGCTTTTAATTCTTTTCATAATATTTATTGCGACACGATTTTACAATTTTATGCAATTTTTTTAAAAGAAGTGCTAAATTCTAGAAATTTTGCATTATGGCCACTCAAAGCTTTTGTAAGTGGGATCCTGGTTTCGTGGAATAACAAAGCCTGCTTATTTTATATACGTACACTTATACATTTTAAGGACCGTTTCAAGATTACTTTTTTTTCTTAAGAGAATATAGCATTTGTATCTCTTATGTGTTTTTGCAGTTATTTGCGTTATCTTCATTCATGAAATTGTGCGAAACGATATTTTTCTTATCACTAATTTGCTTAATTTATTAGTAGAATTAAGATTTTTTCATGCAAAATACCCACTTATAAATTGCAACTTTCTTGAAAAAATGTCAAGAGTAAATGGTATGGGCCTGACTCGTGGAAACATATCTCATTTTTCAGGGCAGCAACCCCGGCAATAAACCCACCCGACAGTCGAAGCTGTATGACAAGTGTCCTGGCACATCCGACACGCCAACTGCATAATGATATCTGTAGCCAAGGCAGACGGGCGTCATTAACTTGACTAATGCGACCCGACGCCCGGGCGGACCGAACAGATTTTTTTCCTCCCCGAGGGACAACCCCGAGAAGCACTTCCACTTTGCGGGGGGTAATGCGTCCTATTCCGGGAGCCGAAGCCCTAAGCGAGCTCCCAAAATAAGCCAAGGTATAAATAAAGCATCCACCCAGTTAAAAAGTCTCACGTGATTCATTGGGGGCCCGTGTCGTCACCCTGCGTCGTAAACTTTAAGACTCTTCCATGCCGATGACTAACTCGCCGCAATTAAATATTAAACGATATTCTCGTAAACACCAAATAAATTACACCCACTGTGTTCCAAGGAGATCCTAAGAGACATATGTATCTAAGACTTGCAATACAGGGATATCTTTTCAATATTGATGTATTGGCATTTATAAATATAATACTAATAATTAAAGAATGACAAGAAAAATTAAATAAATTCATATAAAACGAGTAATTTTCGATGATTAAGTACATCAAAATAATAAAAATTAAGTGACTTAAACAAATAAGAAATTAATCACTGAGATTTGCCCCGTGCTAATTTAGTGGCTTCTGCCATCAAAATTCTTGATCTTAGTTATTGCGACCAATGAACTATATCGATACTGCAGCACTATAAGTTTTTTGCCGATTTTATTCATTAATTGCTATGATCATATTAATAATGTCTCGTAAGCATTTTTGAAAGAGTGGAAGTGGTTCTTCATGGCAATTCGCTTTTGTTCTTGCTGCATCCCATTTCTTTCTTTACTCAATGGTGACCACAGTCTTGTAAATATTTTTTATTTCTTCAGATCATTCAAAAGATCGAATATCTGCGATATGACCTTTTATTAAATTATATACAGCATATCTCTCTTGAGCTTCAGGGTGCAGCGAAGAAATACTTGCAATCACTTGGACTATTTATTAAAATTTTACTCTTCTATAATAAATAGGTATGTTCATATGAGAAAGCGACAATCGTTTATATTAAATTCTCCAACAACACAATGTTACCAGCGTGTTGAGAAAAGTTTTAAACGTGTGATACGAAACGTAACCAAACTTTGCATCGCAGCACCGCAAACTTTAAAAGCTTTAATCGAGTTTTTGAGCGCAACTAAGGTCGCATAGGAAGCGGATGCATCTTTGTGAATTCGGACACGTATACTTTCACTAATCTCGTTTCCCGTTGACAACTTCCGTGGAGCGAATGACGTTAGGTTTCCTTCCGTCTGGGTAATCTTACATGAAAAACTTCAGTTTTCAGTTTTCCATCGTATTTTGTCAGCTTTTGAATCGTACTAATCAAATTATCCTTTATAAATGGCACTTTTCGATGCGATGAGCTTTACGAAAAATTGTAGTTATTATATATCAAGATAAAAGTGGAAAAAGAGCAAAGAAATTAGGTATGTGAAGTGCTATTATCTTTGTTTATTTTTACAGTTCATTACTTTGACTGTATCTGTGACTTATAACTCATATAGTATAAGCTTGCATACCAAGCTTCATCCACGTTTTGTTTTTAGATATCCTTTATCAGTTGATAATAAATTATGATTTTTTATTAATTATTTTAATTACTTCCACTGTTCTCTGCCCAAAACATTGCAACATGAATTCAATTTCTGATAGGTTAAGCAACTGTCCTTATATTTTTTATGGCAAACTCGTAATTTAATCTACTTGAAGTGAAAAGATAAATTGTTAGAACTCAATAAGATTAAGCCAATGTTAAATATATCTGCATTTTATTACAAAGTTTCCAAGCTACTGTTTGGAAACTTGGCAATAAAGGATAAACTGTAGTATTAAAATCCACATAGATTCATAAAATCTAAAAAGTGAAATGGATAACTTATTGCTTTTAATTTTAATTAAGTAAACTGACATCATATTTTGGGTCAATAAATTGAATACAATGATGTATAGTCCATACAAGAATTCAGCACTCATCATCGTTGTGTTGAAAATAAGGGTGTGTGTACGCATGTATGCATACATTATATCGGCGAATTAGTTTACACCGATATAAGAACGTTACCAATACTATATCAGGGCTGACTTGAGAGTAGGATAACGATACGTTAAAAATTGAATTAAAAACTATAAGGTGTTATAATTTTTTTATAAATTATTGTCATATTGTGTAATTTAGTACTATTTTGTAATCAATAACACAATTACTGTAATATTTTATTGGTATTTTAATTGAATATTATATTAAACCGATATTCAACTTAGAGAGTGTTTTTGAGTTAAATATGTATAAAAATAAACAAAATAAGTAAAAAGTGTTATTTTACATTTTCTTCAACGAATTAAATTAAAAAAAGAAAAATTAATTGAACGTTTAATTTCACATGGTCACCCTATTATCTTTCTCACCAATACAGTGTCGATGAGCGTTCACATCTTGGATTGAGTTGTATATATAGCTGGTTTTCGAAGGCGTTTGTAGTATGTTTTTGGATAATTGTTGAAATTATATTTCAATTTATTTTATCAAATAAAAAATATGTATATTTAAATATCTAGTGACTCAATCTGAAATTGTGCTATATTATTGTTATTTATAGATATCTGAATATTCACTTTAAATTTTGATCCTTGGAGCTTTTTTAAATTACGAAAATCGCTCTCATTTTGATGAATCAAATATAATGTAATCTCGGGTATATATGTTTTAATTTAATTTAGTACCAAATGGATTTATTTTCAATATACAAGTATACATTAAATATATATACATATGTTTTAATTAAATTTATTAATCTATTATTTCTAATAATATATTATCTAAGAATAGTGATTATGAGTGACCCTAAATAATATTTATAATTACTGTTATACATATTATTTACTGCACAAATATGTTTATAATGCACCGACATGCGAAAGATAAAAATGTTAACGCAATATCGAAAAATATGTGTACGTACCAGACATCCATTACTTGTGTCGACTTGCTTTCTGGGTTGTTTGTAGGACTCGCATGTTGCCGTCGGCGTATCGGTACGCTCTCTCGGAAAAAATCAACAGCCCAGGGGGGTCGGTGAGTCACATACAATACACATTCACTGTAACATTTATACATAGCATGTGAATAAATAATGTTAAATACGTAAATGTATATATTAATACGTATGGAAAAGTTGAAATCATATAAGCACCTGCCGGATAAATTATATTTTTACTGGTAAAAATATATATTTCGATATAATTTCACTATAATGACATATTTTAAAATATATTTTCTGGATAGATTCAAGAGTGTTTTTTAAGATAATTCGAGAATTTCTAGTTAAGCTTTTTCTAGAAAGTGGGGAGCAAAGTTGGCCAGTCAGTGGTTGTTCTTTTAATATTTCTGTTTCATAGTATTTCATTAAATGATATGCATTTTTCTGGCCAAATTCAAGGGGAGGGGAGGCAACTAGCCTCCAAGATTATTTAACGTAGTTGGAGCACCTAAAAACTAACAGTTAAGATACTGCCCGAAATGAACCAAAAAAATCAGTATCATCCGCTGCAATAGGTTCAGAGGAAGCCATTTAATTGTTATTATTTTTCACAAATATTGAAATACATAAAATATTCGATAAATAAAATATCTTTAAATATTATCCCTCAGTATAAGCAATGTATAGCAAAAATCTGTTGTACAATTAAAGGATTATTCTCTAATAAAATAAAATATTCACCCTAATTAATCCTAGCGACGTTATAGTCCTTTAATATGGCACAAAATAATAAATATATGACAATTGACTCATCAACATCAACATCACGATTTGGAATTTAATGCTCTCAAAATATATTGCCTAAATATTAAATTGAATTAAAAACAGTTTTTTAGTTTATTTATAAAAAAAATGTTCATACGTGAATGTAAAAACAAAACTTTTTAAATTGAGAAACATTGATAATAAATCACACGTCTAGGTTTTAAGTGGTTAGCACAGAGTGGTCAAAAAATTGTTTCTAAAATCTATCGATAAATATTAGTAAATTAATAATTTCAGGTAAAATAGATAGGATTTACTAAAATTTTTTATCGTAATATATTGATAGTACCTCTGAGCAACTAATAAAATAAAATACAGGAAATTTTACCAATAAATATTTTAAAATGGCTTCAAAAAATATAAAATATATTGCGCATGACATACATGCCTTTGAACTATAAAGGTAAAATCATTTTAGGCATGACATACATGCCTTTGGACTAAGATTAATGTACATATTTTATTGAATTTATTATCTTTTTAGTAAAAATACTTAAATTTATCAGTTCTTGGGAACAGCACTCACTATCCAGCATTGTCACAAGAACACGTCATGATAGATTACAGATAATAATTGATTTTGACACTCCAGTGGGGACTCCTCGATTTTTAAGGCTCACTATATATGCTTATAAAATAATATGTTACCAGTTTTTTTATCGTCTTTTTTGGCTGCAAAATTACACTCCTTCAGCCTTAAAATCCAAAACATTCATTACTCGAAAAATATTATTGCTAAATATATAATACAAACTATTGATTGCGTCAACCTATATTTTTGCAGTACATGTTCTGTAGAAAAATCATATAAATAATGTTTTACTGTCAACTATTTGCTCAGATAAACGGACTAAAATAAATATAAACTTTAAGAACTATAGTAGATCTTTGAAAAATTAATGTTTTACTTAAAATTAAAACGTATACTTCTTTACTCTCATTGTTTACGTACAGCTTCTTTTCTCGAAATCAAACAACCTCTAATTTTTACACTACTATTTGTTTTTTTCACTGTTGCTGTGACTGATTAAATTTCAACTGCACTACATCTTGGCGTCCCGCGGGATGACAATTGAGTTATTGCATTTTCACCGAGTTTGCTCCGATCGAATGGCGATGGCGGGGTTTTGCACGGTGTGTTCGCAATATATGCAACCACAGTAGTCGGCGAGGGTCCCGAGGGGCTCCGGAAGCTGCAAAAGCCACAATTGCTCCCCGCGCGGGAACCCTTTGAATATTCAAACGCACATGCAATACCTAAACGAGGTATTTCTTTCGAGTACCCCTAGCACACCGCGGAGTCTGTACAACACGAATAATTTAATAAGAATTTCAGCACCCGAGATATAACACTGAACGGAATACCGCACAAAACTCGGCGCGGAATTAATGTATTAAAAATTTATACGTGTGTATATGTGTGTGTACCGAAAAACATTTCAAAAGCGAGATACCACCTTTTAAAATCTAAAAACAAATTTGATTCAAGTGAAATGGCGCACAGGGCAAAGCACGTAATATAATTTATGTAATGTCATTAAGTTTGCATACTCCACGTACTAAATTACGAGCATGTGTACTTATTTAAATAATTAATTAAACTAAAACGATAAATCAAAACAATAATTAAAAAAAATTAGAACACGCCGACAATTATTCAACATAATCATTTATTATTAATTACTCTGTAATTAATCAAAAAGTTATATTGACATTTAAATTGCTAGCTATGTTACATACATATAGCTTAAATCAGCGTTTTACAAACTAGAGGATGCAAGCTAATTCGAAGGGGGCGCGCGGAAAGTATAACCTTTAACTATTTATAATAAATTTATTTTTCATGTTTTTAAGAAAATGAACTATTTATTAACTAATATTTGAAGATACAGATTATAAAAATAAGAAGATAGTCAATGTCAGGACACACGACAGGTCTTCAAGAATAAGCTAAATATATTGTATTCGAGCAGCTCTTGTGTCAAAACATGTGAGCGAGAAACATAAAAACATTTTCACAAAAGTTATAAGTTTTATAAAAAACAGTCTATTAAAAGGTCGTTTGGAAAGTTTTGTAAAGATATTAGAGCTAAATATTTATATACTATTAAAAAGTGCATCGAGTAATTCGTGCGATATTGACTATAAAAGCTTTCGAACTAAAATAAAACTGCGATTTTCTTAGAAGCAATTATAAAGAAACGGCAAATTTATTAAGTAACGATAAATTTATTTTTGAATTTACCTATTTACCTAATTTTTTGTAAAATTTGGTGATTTAAATAAATTTTTCCCAAAAAACACAAATCCGTAGACTAATTAAAAAAGATAAAGTAATACTATTCATAAGAAATAGAGCTATGGAAATCTGAACTTACAAAAAAGAAGGTTCAAAAACTTTTTTTTAAATGATTTCTGCACCAGAAAAGATATTGAAGAGGACAAAAATATTTCTACTAAGTATTTGCAAGGTTTGACGATGCACTTTTTACTTGATTTCAATGATCTTGACTTTATAAATTTTGCAATGTGCACAGAAGCAATTTATCGATGAACAGCACAATACACTTTGATTGAAGCTTGTGAAAACGAATAATGCTCAATTTTAGTTAAATCAAAGTGAAACATTTTTAAGAGAATTTGTCAAGTAAAACTATAAAAGTGCTATTGCGATTCGTAACATTAAATTTATGAAGAAAATATAAATCTGCATCAGCTACTATTAAATCAGAATATAAACCCTGTATTATGATGAAAAACGACTCCAAGTAGTACATTCATCGATAACACACAGTTAATCCATACAATTTATATACGTACATGTAAGCAAAACAAATTGATATTGTGTTATGTAAATTTCATAAATAGTGAAAAATAGTAAAACACGTTTACTATTATATTTAAAATATGCCTGAACTATTTTATAAAATCAGGGAGGGGGATAAGATTTTTTTTAAATACGAGGCGTAGTAAAATAAAATTTGAAAAGCACTGATATAAAGAGTGACTGACAACTTGCATTACGAATATGTTACGCACTTAAAACGCACATAAAAGGGTAAAACATCTTAGAATTAAAATTCAATATGAAGATTCACTTTTGTCTCATTATAAATCTACAGGTGAACTAAAAAAAATTTAATTTGGTAAAATCAATAGCTATAAATATATATAAAATATAAAACATATATGTATAAATAAAATTACTTAAGTAATTTTTTTGGCACAAAAAAACAATCAAGGTGTTTTTTTTCTTGATCATTTTTTTTCTTTTTTATTAATATTTTTTCGAGATAAGTATTTATAACCCAAATTTCGAGAATGATTATAATATCGAGCAATTAATGGACTTAACCTGCGAATATGCAAGCAATATTAATTTCATATTATTTTTTAAAGGGTTTAGTATTTTTTTTGTTTAAAAAAGCATCAGGATATCGATTCTGTGAATGACAGAAGTTGCATGGAAAGATTCAAACATTTCAATACGTTTTAAATACATATGGTGATTCATCAATTAGATATGAATTCGTATTCCAAAAAAAAAATGTTTTCATAACTTCGTATAATTATTTTTATTTATTTTTATGTAAGAATTTTGAAAACTTATAAATAACACATTACAGCGATTTTTCATTTTTTTTCAACAAAGATTATATAACTTAATTAATGTTTGAAATTATACCTTATTCAGATTTTTCAAATTAAAATTTAATATTTCTTAGATATAAACGTTTTTTAAGACATTTATTTTCACAAAAAGTATAAAAAATCTCTGATATACTTTTATGATTAATTTTAATACTAACTATTAACAAAGGCTTAGATTTTTTGGATTATAAATATTATATCAAGAATCCTATTTTTTCGAGAATTTTTATCGAGCTTTTTTGTTGAAAATAAATTTGTACGAATATTTTTAAATATTTTACAACCGCTACACAAAAAGGTCTGTCTGTGGCAAATGTTTGAAAATATGAATACATTCTTGGAAACTTTTAATAGATCTTGGCAAAAAGTTTAATGGCAAAAAATTGTTTACAATTTATTCAATTACTCTAATCGGCTTTATCTTTGTTTTGGTAGTTTAAGAACTACATTATTAATCAAATAAAAAAAACCGCTCCGCTTGGGAATTGGTGAATTGTTAAAATGTATTAAGGCTTTCCATCATGAAATTTGTTTGTCAGCGTGCTTAAAGCTCATTTTTTCAATAATTTATATATATATATATATATATATATATATATATATATATATATATATATATATATATATAATTTTATAATAATAACACGAGCTTTTAAATCATACATTATTTTTCTCTTCTTATCTCCAAGGGAATCAGAAGTTGAATCTTCTTTTTATATAAGAATGTATTTATTTACATAAAACATTATAAAGTGGTAAAATTTACTTGAAAAACATGCCATACTTGTTACTATGCTATATAAATTATTACTAGATATATTTAATAAATACTTATATAACTCGATCGCTGGTAGTGATATTCACTACCTACGTGTTACTAAATTAAAATTACATTTGTGAGAAATCACCATCACTATTTTTAAGCTAATTTCCGTAGTACACTGTGTATTCTAAATTAGCTCTACCATAAATTATCATCACTGAAGATTAATGAAAAGCTTACACACCCAAGTACACAATGTAACGGCTGGTAAACATTTTCGCGAGTAGTTATCAGATGATGTAGTGAACTCTAAGAAGGTCGCGTTGTTCCGGCACGCGCCTTTTGAAGCCCGTTTAATATTATTGTAAGTGGCCGAGAGTTGAAACAACGTGGGTGCGTTTGTCGTAAATTTTCAAAGTATAAGGGCGTAAACATACAAACAAACCGTGTGCTACAAATTCGGTACGCATCAACGCGCCATCACAAAGCGAAACACGAATAATGGCTGCGAAGGCTTTTTATGCCGAAAGCTCGCGGGCTTGTATTAAAAGCTCGAAAAACGCGCTGCTGTGTATGTGAGTATATTCGATTTTCATGCAGATTAGGGTATTTTTTATTATTGTATTTTTATCGCCCGGAAATGAATTGTGGTCAATATGCATGGATCGACTTTTTCTGTAAGGATGATTTGACTGTGGGACTCAAATAAATTGGTAACGTTGGTAACGTTGGCGTAAATACATATCTATGTATTACGTATTTAAAAAATATTGAAACTATATTCTACTAGTAAATTTAAACTAATTACCCGTTTGTTACGTGCTATACACATAGATTCAATTATTAGTGATTATAAGGGTGGATTTGTGAGGGACCACTTCATAGTTAACCAAATACACTCCATGCGACAGATCCTTGAAGCGCATGAGTTCAACATCAACACATACCATATATTCATAAGACATGCAATAGTGTATAAATTATACTTGTATGAAGCTATAGAATTCAAAATTCTAAACTAACTAAGTTTTAATATTAAAATTAATAATAAGCGATTTTCATACCTATAGAAGTGACGCCGTTACGTAACGTTTTTTAAACAATGCCCTTGAAAAAACTAAGTAACAAACAAAAGAAAAAATAACTATTTATATGAAGTCAATTAAAATTATAATAATACAAATAACAAATAAACTGATCTAAAGCAAAACACATCTTTGAATAATTTAAAATTTAAATTTAATTTAATTCAGAAAATTTGTTTTAAGCAGAAACAATTTTTTTAATAATGTATTTTATTTTAATTAATATCTGATGATACTAAGGATATATTTTTAATTTTATTTTATTTCTGACTCAATGTATGTTTTTTCACTTACTGGATATGAGATTTAAGTTTTTTTCTGTGGAATCAAGTTTATTGAAAGTAAAAGCAAATATAGTAGTAAAGCTCTTTAAAACGGTTTTAAAACTATAATTTAAAGAATTTCAAATTACAAGAGATACTGTTGGTTTTCCTCAAGAAAATTTTTAACGTAAGAATTTGCATTATTCAGATTTTTTAGTAATACGTGTTTTTTAGTAATACTTATTATTAGTATGAAAGATATAAAAAACATATTACATTAAAGCTAGGCTCCCAAAATATTATTGTTAGCTTTTCAATATCCTAATTATTTTTATTATGTTATATTAATTATATTATTGTTTATACCACTTAAAAATCTCATTAAAATCGACTTCACCTTTATTGAATACATTCTGCTGAGTCATTAGAAAAATTCTTATACAGAAAATTGACCCAATTCCATATAAGCAACCCCTTCATAAAATCGCAAGCTTGATCGAATGCCAAATCACGTCATACTCACATTGTGCAAGTCTTAAAAAGGTGATAAAATCTACTCTCAATATATAATCTTATTTTTAAGTACATAAAAGCTCTATACGTGAACGTGATTGGATTTCCTTAAAAGCTCTATGAGCCTATTATTTAAATTGTCTATTATTTGTTACATAAAATATTTAATTATATGTAGAATGCATTTATCTGATCTTTTCAAGTGACAACTCTAAATTAAACATGCTTATGTGTTGGTACACTAAGTAATGTAAGCTTTACATGTGTTAGAGCCCTCCCGCGAGCTTTTTCACAGCCGGAACTTACGTCTCCAGTTATTTTTGGAGTTACGATTTCGTTTCATGTGCAAACATTCTCAGACACAACCACACAGTTAGTTAGGTGGCTAACAAATATCTTGAAATATTCTGACCAAATTAATTAAATTTCTACAGCTGCAAATATATTATATTTATTACGGCAAACAACGAAATATCCTTCAAGTAAAATCCTTTTACGGGAATTAATTTAATAACATAACGGCTTTTACGTTCCGGTATAGTGAACTAAATTCGTATATTAAACGAAATTTTTATTAAATTAACCCTAAGATCCCTTCAAAGGGAATCAAATTAACAAGCACGCCGAGGCGCCTAATGGAAATCGTGGATGTGAGACTCGAAATTACATATCAAATTTTATATGTTATATTATATAACATTCACAGACGCTTTTGTGTATGTAGGTTAATACAACGAGTACATATAAAATTTGTATTATCTTACGACTCGGTCATTATACTTGTAATAAAACGGTACGATCTAAAGGTGCGACATATGCTATCATAAATTACTGTCGTGGATTATATACGATCATTTATATTCGTATCGATCATGGTACAATGTTTACGAGAGATCGTATATTTGTCGTTTGAATGTGAATTGACCACAATGTAGTTATTTGTCGTTACAAGTCGTAGCTTTCAATGTTGAACTTTATTGACATTCAAAGTATGGCACGTGTCAAAGGCTTTGCTGACTATGTTTTATTTAAGCGCATAAACATACCTGTGTATTATAAATACTAATATGAACGATCTAGTATATCAATTTTTGCAAAGAATCAATTGATAGAACTGAATGAATATTCAATTTTGTATCAATATTTGACTTTAATGAGAAATGTGTCTAAAAATATACACACATGCACATATTAAATTTTCGTATACGCCTATGCATTTATATATGTGTTGGTATATTTAAATATGTATATGAGTATGTAAATACATATACATGATTCAGATTTTCAAATAGTTGTACATCAATATATATACATTGTATCTTACAGTTCTATTTGTATTTGCAAATACATCGAGTAATGATATAAATATATTCATTCCACAGAAATATAATTATTTCCAATTACATATTAATAGTAGTTATGTTACTCAGTATAAATTTTACTATATATATATATATATATATATATATATATATATATATATATATATATATATATATATATATATATATATATATATATATATATATATATATATATCTATATGTATGTCTTAAGTTTATACTATATGCGAGTATGAACTTAATCTATCTTTTCCCTTCCTTTGTATTTTTTTAAAATGTATATAAACATGTTATACAATATAATATGTTGCTTCACATGATTTTCTATAGACTCATTCATGTATTCAGTAGAGATAACGACACGTGTCTATTAGTAAAATACAAGCAATCTTTGAAGCAGAAAATCCTCACTAATTAGTGTCTTTTCATAAATACACGAGTGTTACGTGGCGAGTTTGTCACTTCCTAATTATCCGTTCTCTGTATGGCTGAGTGGATGAAAGAAATTAAAGGTGCTCATTATTTTCATTACTCTCCTGATTGTGCCACTTCCTGTATCCGGCCATGGTGACCTCAAAGCAAAAAGCAGCTGAATAGGAACTTAATAAATATTTCACCAAAGTCAATTCGTAAAGAAAACATCTCGGTGCCATTTTAACATATTAGCATAAAATAATTGCTATAGACGTTAAGTATTAACCAGTCGACTCAATTTGAGTTCATTAATATTCACGATAAATATTCATGACAATATTGTTTATTGTGTTTGTCGTTAAAGGCCAGTTTCAATTTAAAGGGTCAATATCGCATAATGCGGGATTAAGTTGTTTGAGTTGTTGTCCTGCTAAACAATATAAGTTAAAAGTTCAACTTTTGATCGCCTTTTACATATTTATGAATATGATTGTTAATAAAAATAGCTATATGATAATTAATACTAAATTTCAACTTATTACAACTTATGTATTTTAAACATTTTATTTATATTATTTATGTTTTTATTATGTTTAGATTATTTCATCACCACTGTATAAAATTACTTTTCTTATTCGTATATCTACCTTACTTCTAATGTTATATCATGAACACATTTTTATTTTCATAAAATATTTATTTTACTAATATATTCATAATTTATATATTCATATTTTTTATGCCTATGATAATTTTTTAAGAATTATAATTATGGTTCTCAACAATAAAAGCCTTTGAAGCTTAACAAATTAAAAGCATGTGGCGACCGTTCGTTAAATAAAATGACGACGTTTCTCAGAATCATCTTAAAACTTCTTTCTAAGAAGGCGCGGTAAAGACTGTTATATATGAAATATTAAAAACGTTGACTTAACTTGAAATCCCTTCCAATTCTAAATAAATAACTTCTACCTCTTTTAACACTTTAAGCAGCATATTAATGGGTTTCGTGTAGCTGGTCTTTATATGCATTATTGTCGATACCTTATACTTTGACATTTTTTTTATTATTTACCTATGTGATTGAGAGTATTGAAAAAAATAATATATATTTTTTAATAGTTTTTAATATATTTTCATATACATTTTTTGTTAATACTAATCCAAATAATTTTTGTAAAAATTCTAAAAAATTGCCTCATAATACATCAATCCTTTGCAGATTTCGCAGATTCGTGCTTTGAATGCGAATACCTTAACGAGTGCCAGGGAGCGTTGAAATAAATATGCGAGGGCATGATTTTTTTGCATCTCTTCTCCGAGACGAGGTGTGAGACGAAAATCCCATATTCTCCAATATTCGCATTTTTTATTACCTAAATATAATGTTGGATCGATTCGAGTTTTAATCTCCAATTTGAACCCAAAAATTATGGTCCCGTTCATAAAAGTTTTTGGCGATATCGCGATAAGAGCTAAAATTTTGCGAGAAATTGGGTTATAAAATAATTTCCGAAGGCGATTAACCTTCGAGTGCCAAACATATATCACCGAAGCAGGAAGAAAATGTCCGGCGATAAATATCACGCCTCCTAATTTGCCGCCATAAACGTTAGTTACGTTATAATGCTTAAAAATATTTACGGTTAGTCGGGACACGTACATAAAACCCACCAACGTAAATATGCATTAAATCAGTCTTTTGAGTTGAAGTTAACTTCAGCGATGGAGGGTCGTGTGTCAGACACTTACCTCGCCAGTCACCGCTTATTAGCATTCGGGTCATACTCTACAAGTCTGTGGTGGTGGTGGAAAACAAATAGTTTAGTTTGGGGTGTTAATTAATTTATTTATTAAGTCTGCAATACTATGAAAAAATATTTTAAAATCTGAGTAATCATATTTTTTTTACAATAAATAGTAATTGTATGTAAATAATCAGTTAAAGTCGAGGGGATCAATGTTGAATAACAAGTAAAAAAATAGGTAGCTCTAAGTTTTAACAATATTGGCTAAGAGAGCAATTAAGTTGGAAAACAAACTGCGATTCTCTTATAAAGCGGATTGTAAACGAATTGTGGAATGGTTTTATTTATTTTTCTAGATTCAACAATCTGCACTAGAAACACCATTGATGACAATACCAATTAGTTAACAATGATAACAACTCTCATTTACATTTAACAATGAACTTAAACACAAGACCTAATTGCACTCAAGCTATTTTAAACATTGTAGAAATTGTAGAATCTAGTGAAATACCGTTTATCTTTGGCTACGAAGACGAAGCTCAATGCGTCTGACTTTTATTTATTGACATTGCCAGTTGTACAATTTTAAACCTAGAAATAAAAACGTTCTAAAAGCATTCTCAAAATCAAAACAAAGAGTTGATGGACACAAAAGACAAATTATTTCCATATTAAAAGAAAAATACTATTACATATTTTTTATCAATATCTGCTATTTACACATATTAACAGTTAAATAAATTATTATTATTAAATATGTAACATCTTAGAAATTGCTATCTCTACATTAAATGTAGTTTTTAAAAATATTCAAATACTATATTATTTCTTCATTTATATTATATTATTTTTCTTATGAACTAAGGTTAGTAAATCAAATTCCCAAATATACCTATTTCTTGTAAAACTATTTTATATTGTGGTTTCGCGTTCGAAAGAGAGCCTTATAGGTTATAAATGAGATTATTTTTTATTTAAAAATATCTCTGATACATAACGTTATAACTGTATTTTTTAAATAATTAAATTAAGCAAATAAATATTGCAATACTCTTTTGTATATTTATTAAGGCCTTAAATAAATTAAAATAATTTTATACATAAAGTGAGTATTATCATTATATTTCATAAGTATATTCTATTCATTATAATTAACTCTTACTTACAATCAGTAAATCTATCAGCATAATTTATACAATTTCATGTCCAGCTTACGATAGCCGTATTGATTGCTGTAAATTTTTGCCATTTTTTTAATAACCCATTGTGGCCTTTACGTGTATTTTTTTTCTCTCTTTTTAATTATTATATATATTTTATTTTATTTGATTATCTAAGAAGCAGCTTTTTGCGTGTATGCATCGTGAAAGCGCAGTTTCAGAAGGTCTCGACAGGGGTCCTTTTTTAGAGACGCCTGTAGTGGAGGCGACCGGGCAAGGACCGGATTTCAGCGAATGGCTGCCCGACAAGTCAAGTGCTTAATGAAATATTGGCGTCAGGCCAAGAATAATAGGAACTCTTTTATCTAGCTAACTATGCAAAATTAACTCCAGCTTGCCTGTTGTTGGCGCCTGGCGAAAGCAGGGGATAACTCGGAATAAATCAATGATTTTTAATTTGTTATGAAGGTTTAACTTGAAAATCCGTTTCAAAGTGATTCCAAGAAACAGCATCTTGTTTGTCAAACGTTGCCATATTTATTTGTATTATTTACTATAAATCCTGTTTTATGACTAATTGCGTTAGAAAGAAAACATTTCGCTGGTCCATTGTACTTGAGCACGTAACAATTTTGATTGATCCCCAAAAAGTCATTTAAAAATTAAATCTGTATCTTTATGAACAATATTATCTCTTTAATAGTCTTTATCCTAAAGTCTCTAGTTACAAAATAAACATATACAAAATAAGTATTAATAGTCTGTTTTAACTGTTAACAGCACAACAAATAGAGTTAACCATAATCTAAGAAACTTTTTACTTAGGAATTGGCCCACGTTTAAGCATTATTTTTTTTAAAATCTCCTTTCTCTAAAGCATTCTAAACATGTGTTGGGTGTATACGAGTTTGTAAAGATGCGACCGGAATTATTTTTACGAGGTGTGTTATTGCTCCGGACGTGCAAGTCGCCAGAGTTCATTCTTATACGGGGGGGAACTTTTTCAAAACACCGATAAGATTTAGTGTCGCGTGCGCCGGCTGTCAAGGTGTTAACGAACCATAAAAACTACTATTACACCAGTGTTTTTTTTATAAGAAAATAAAATATAACACACTTTCGTAGGTGGGGTTTTGGTATAAATCGATTTTTTTCTTGTTTGTTTTCGGTAAATGTATTTTTACGACAGCGGAAAAGGGATCGGGAGATAAAGTAATTATGTAAATTTATACTAGGACCTCTTTGGTAGCCGTGCTGGATCTTATAATAGGCTATTATCCGAGTTGTATTAGTCCTCGTGGGTCAATACCGGGGGAATCAATTTCTGAATAAGGTTAAACCCCATTTGGGAGCTGATGTTTGATTTTCATTAAAAAAAGAAACGAAATTATCATTTAAAAATGTCCTATAATCTGGGTAAATAAAAAGTACAAATTTATAATAATGAACTTGTAAAAATAATTTAATTTAATTAAAAAGTAGATTGTGTATGTACGTGTACTACATAGATGGGTAAATATCCTTTATGTGACACTTTTAAATGTAACACCTGTTAAAATATATGTTCGGTATAATCTCCGGAAGTTCTTCCAATGACCCTTATAAATCTCAGCGAAATTTTGGTTTGCGTATTGGTAAATTAAATAATACGTGATTTTTATTATTTTTAATTGAAATTTAACGTGTTATGTAAATAATTAAAATGTTATAAAGCTCGTTAATTATGAGCGAAAAAAAGGGTTTTATTGCAATTCTTTTTAAACTTTTAGACAATTTAAATAATAAATTAAACGTGCGCTAAGAAGTGTTAAAACTTAAGTTGAGCGCGATATAAACGTCTGAATCCTTATCACGGCAACGATTTAGTTAACTCTGTAAATCTCTCAGTCGTTTGTAGGTAGACATTTTAAAACACTTACGTTGTTCAAGCGAGAAGTTTTGCTGTGGAAAAGAGTCACCTTACGTTTGCAATTTGTAAGTGACACTGCGGAAAATCACTGTCAACCGTCGTGAAACAGAAAAAGTCGAAGTAACTCAGCGATTTAGATTGAGATAATTTAAAGCCTGAAATTTTATACGTTTAAAGCAACATAAGAAGATCAGGTGTAATTCTACAGAATAACATGTAAATTAGAATACCGTGCTGTAACTGAATAAAATCCTTAAGTTAGTTAGTTAACATATAAATATAATAGGAGCATTGTTTTTGGACTTGTACAAGTCATAATAAATAATCAAATAATAATTAAAATAGTTCATACATATTTTAGTGCATTATTTAATTTAAATTAAATTATGTATAATTATGATATATTTTTTAGGTGATTGATAATATTAACAGTTCAGTAAATTCATTAAAAGAAAGCTTGAGTAACATTAAAATCTGGTTAAAAGGTGATAAATTAAACTAGAACGTTTGAAAGACTTGACAAATGATCATACATTATAAATTCATTAGTGTTGTTTACATATTAATAGGAGATTGTAATTTTATTATTTAGATTTATAAATAATTGATTATTATGTTTTAAATACAAGTATTAAATACAGGTATTTTGTAAGATAAAAAATAATATTAAAAAGTATTCAAGAAAATTAAATATACATAACACTATTCAATATTCTTATTTTAGACAATATTGTAGATATTATATAAATATTTATGACGTAAAAATATAATATATATAAAGTGTCAAAATCATTAAATATAAAATTATATATATAATACATATATATTTTATTAGTCTAATATAATACAAAAATTAATATCATTGTAAAAGAAAGATTTTCGAAGCAAAAGTTGGGTTAGATCTAGAAAATAGATTTTTATATTGTAAAAATTGCTGGTTGAAATATAATATTTTTTATTACTTATGTTATATTAATTTAGATATCAAATTTAATATATTTTCTATTTAACATAAGTAAAATAAGTGAAAATGGCGCTTGGTCCGCATGCGATATCCACCCAACAATTGATAGTAGTCAAATCCCTTGTGGTTATAAGCGGAAGGTTGTAGGGACGATTATGATCCGAGGGAGGTTAAAAATGGGAAAAAGACCCGTGAGGTTTGATATGAGCTGACAACACCGCCCCCCGACTAGGGATTACCCTTAAAGAACCGAATTCAATACTGCATGCAAATAACCTCCCATTGTGTCGAAGGATATCGATCTGAGATATATTATGAGACGTGACTCAAATATAGATGAGATTTTCGCATGTTTTAATAGGTTTTCGCAATAGCTTTTATAGGATTCTCATCTTTGAAGTCGTCACGTGTGTGCATATAGCACTGAAATGTATGTAGATTACAATTTATTTATACGCTGAACATCAAAGAGATTTGGAATTGCTTTTACGACATAACAATTGATGTATTGTGGACTAATAGCATTTTTCTGCTATGAATGTGATCCACTAATAATCGCATTTATTAAAAAATACCTCATGTTAAAAGAATTTTATTAAAATAAATATTCAGAATGTTATAATTATTATGCCTTTGAAATAATCAATGCAAATTTTATAAAATATGTCGAATTGCGTATAAGCATCTTAATGTTTTAAATTATTATTATCATTAAGTAGGCTCTAATGGTTCGATTATAATTGTTGAGATATTTATATAAATAACAAATAATTATTGAAAAACAGTTCGATTTTAACATGCCTTAAAAAGTTGATTTTCTAATTGTGATAATCTTATTTCATTATTTAATTTCATGGTATTAAATACATTGATGAAGGTTTTATTTATAAATAATAATTAAATTATACATGCATCAAATATTATTTTACACTTCCCTGTAATATTTAATGCCACTTAAGAAATTAATGCGAATTTAATGATCTCCATTTGCGGTTTATTTATTTATATCAAAGTCTGAATAATTTATAATTCAATTTTTGAATTAATTTTTCCATTAAAGGAAATGGTTAAATAAATTATTTCGTTAATTGTTCACATTTGCGTGCGAATTGGTGCTATTATGCTTATTTAGAATACCATATTTTCAAGTTCTTAAATATAACTACTATACAATATTTTGAATTTACTTTAATATTTATGCATTCAAATCTTAATGTTTCCACTTCCTTTGTTTTCCATATTTTTATTTCACACCTCAACTGAGAATATATATTTTTTAAAAACTGTATAAAAACTATAAATAAATAAACATTAAATAATATAAAATACCTTAATAAAATTTGCTAGTTAATGATTGAAACGCGGGTTATTTTTGCCTTCAAAAAATAAAAATAAGAATAATTAATTACATTAAATAGTTACCCAGGTTAATGCCTCATGCCAAGGAACTGAGTAATAAAATATTAGACACTATATATAAAAAAAATGATACAGTTCATTATATATAATATATTTACTCTATGACACACAATTAGTTAATAGGATTTTAAAATAAAAAAATTGGATTTAGGTATATCTCACATACATTCATAATCACATCTCCAAAAATGTATTTTATTCTGATTTATTATCTTTTAACCAATAATTATATATAATTCTCATAAATAAATAAATTTATTTTGTATAAAATTAAGAACTAAATTTACATTTTATTTTATAATATTTAAATAATCAAATTTATTTCACCTCATTAAAAATCATGTTTATTCATATTCTTTGTAAATCTCTCTCTGTTAATTATTTCAAACGCCCTATAAAGTCCAGAAATACAGCACCTATTATCTTGTTTCTATCGTCCAACCCTTCCGTTCAATTTGGTTTCTAATCCGGGTTTCGTCTTGTGCACTTATAGGAGTCCTAATTATACTGGGGTCAACAATTTATGTTTATCAATGAATTATTTTAAATGACATTCCACAATTCACCATTAATAGCATAATAAATCTCAATCAACTGCATATTTTTTAGTTGGTTTTGCTAATACAGCTGATACTAGCAGATTGCTTTAAATAATATACCCCATAAGATAAGTATAATATTTTTATATATTTCATTGTTAATTAAATAAATAAATAACAACTATTTTTAATTTATACATATATGTTCTAATTCATTATGGTTTATTTTGTATAATATTAATTTTTTCACAATTTTATTGGTAAAGTATTTAAACTATTTTTTTACAACTGTCATCGATAAAATACGAAAACAAACCTTATCTATATACATCACTGCGTTTCCCCGCTTTGAATAGTTTTATTCTCCCAATTTGAATCAGCCATGCGTACAGATTAATTAAATTATTAATACTGATAAACCAAAACAATTCCCGTAAAATACACTAGACAATAATTCACCCGCTTGCACATATAACAAACTAAAATACCATATTATTTTTATATTTTATTTCAAGAGCAGAAAATTAATCTTTGTTATGAGAGAGAATTTATACACATTCCATAATCCATATCCAGAATCCATATTTGTATTTTAGCTATGATCGTTGAGGTAAACATCATTGCATTCTCAATGAAACACTTCTTAAAGTTGCTATGCGACTCACATATTGTTGACAATCCACCGATTGTAGTTGATTTTTAGCTGTGGGCATGGATTGGCCTGGAGAGTCGCGATTGCGTCTCTTATTCTTACCCGTTTTGGTCTGGACTTCAGCGCTCTAGAACACTACTCTCGCATAATTAATCCAGAATGTTTTCGGCGATTGCTATAAGGATCTGGAAACAATATGTGGGATGGTGCTCATCTATTTTAGTTGTAAATAATATATTTCTTTTAATATCTTTGAAATATTTTACTACATTTTTTTTTATTTATTGGCCATCATGGTAATTTTATCAGATTTGTTATAAAAAAATAAATAAATAGACCAGCTCGATAGTGACTAATATTAATTAGACCTTTTGCCTAAGCGCGTTGTTATTTCCTTTTCATAAATTCGAAATTTTGAATGATCTTAGCGTTAACTACGTAGCTGGGTGGATCTTCCGCAGTAACAAATACCTAAAATATCTAAGCTTGGCTCTCACGTTCGACTTGGGTGTTTTTCTGTAAGATTATTATATAAATTTAATTTTGAGCTGCAATAATAGTTTATATTTTAAGATTTACAATAAATAAAATACGAAATATTATTAGGGTCTAATGAATTTCAGATATAATAAAAGGTTGATAATTACGGAAAACGTTTATTTTTACAAATATTCCTCATTAACATTATTTTATATTTTATACAATATATTTAAATAATTTCATGTTTATTAATATTAAACTATAGACATGCTTATTAATACATATGCAGATAATCGATATTTCAAAATTCTATAATTATATAATATAAAAATACATTGTTATATTATGCTTAAGGAAAACTTACACAAACGAAACATCCTATAAATATATATTTTTTATATAATAGTATGTATACACTTATTATTAACGGTATAGTTCGAAAACGTTCCGGCGTTAACTGGGCGATAAATAACCTTTCCCGAAATTAAACAACGAAGCACCGACTATGGTCGTAAGTCGTCGTTTTTACGGTTAAAAATTTATTCATTTTTGCGTAAGGTAATTTTAAGGTTACCGCACATTGGCCCTTAATATTTCTTTTTTTCCATTCTCGCTCCCAAAAAGGAAAAGGGGGTAAGACACGGTAAGAATTCTCAAACACTGGGATGTGTATATTTATACAATATATTCCCCGTATCGAAAATTTATTGTGAAGAATGTTATTTTTCTGCTCCATTTTTATTTTATTTATTAAAGTCTTACGCGATGTTCGTTTGGAGTTTTATGAAATGTAAACCGTTTCGTGCGCATATCCATTTAAATGTACATTTTCACGCTACGTATAATATCATGAAAAAAACTTTAACCCCACAACCTCAACCCCACAACTTTGCCAAGTTATAAAAGACGCGCGTTTGTCTTTCACCGGCGAACATGAACACATTTTTCAGTTCCTTTTCATTGCTGAAACGTGACGCTCAACTTTTCCAGGCCTCGGTATGAAAACAACGAAAAATGGCAAACAACCATATTTCAAGCAAAAAATATAGATATAAAAATTTCTACAAATTTTATACGTTTACATTCACGTATACACACGTTTAAATAACTATTTATTTATTATCCTGTTCTTATACTACACGTACTTTAAAATATATAAAATAACTTTTATTTTTATAAACACTGTTGTATCGGAGCTACAATTCACTATTGGCTTACTACTACATGATGCCATTGTTATCATCGATTAGTTTTTCGCAATCATATATGCCGTCCTCAGAGTACAAAGACAATATTATTTATTTTATAATATTTTTTGCCTGGATCCATTCTGAGAAAATGTCTCATCCATATTCGGGGTTTAACGAAGCATACTATGCCAGTGCTTCAATTCAATTCCTTTAACTCGTGGCTCGTCTTAATGCGCCATGAATTGTTGCTATTTTCTGTCGCGTTGTATTTTTCCCTTTTCATTCCCTTTATCAATGTCCAAGTTTTACTTGCATACGTTACGACCGACCTCAATATAAATTTAGAGCTCAGCATATTAAGCATAAACCTTTAGAATTATATTCTGCATCTCTTCGTTGATCTGAGTCACTATATCAGTGTCTCTTAACCTCTCAAATTATGATATGGGTAGTGCTTATTTAGCCGAGTAGCTACTTTATAAGAGCTGTCAAAAACAGTACATTTTTTATGGATACATTGGTTGAGAAACATTGAGGTTTGTTTGTCCTGCATGTAGTCTTTAATACGAGACTGTTTTTTGCTTGTTTTTCTAAACAAGTTTAGAAGACACTTTATATTCTTGCATATATTACGCGCAAACTTTTTGTGTTGAAACTTCTATAAAATTCATATTTAAACATGAATTAACACAATAAGTCAATAAAAATAGTACGTACTTTGATCATATCAATTAGTAACAGTGAAAAATATTTACATTTATCTTACAGTAATTTATATCACACAATACGACTTTTTTCCCCGTTTGGAAGGTCCAAATATTTTATTTTTATTTATATAAATGTGTATCATATATACATAAAACATATTATATATCATACACATTTCCTAGTCGTAAATTTTATTTGACAAAAAATATTTATAGGTTTACAAGTCACCTCTTCCGTGGTATTATTTGATATATAGTTCGCAGAATTCAAAGTATCACCATTTTTTTTTTGCTGAACATTTCTTTATAAATATGTGACACGAATGCTGATATTGTATTGTTTTTATAACACAGTTTTCAACGAATCGGTTAAAACTGCAATATTTAATGTTAATAAATAATATGCAATTGTATTATGTTTTATATATTTAAGTTGATACACATTAAAATAATCCGAAGAGGCCTGTTTCATGTGACGGGGGTAATAAAAATGCAAATTTTTCTGTAGCAGACATTTTCAAGGGTCGCATTATATAGATAATACTCACATATATGTACAAATATACGTGTATACGTTATTTTTAAATGTATTATATATATATTTTATACAATGCCATATACATTCATAAATAATTAATCAAGGTCCTTTTTGTAGACGCATTATAAATTATACATCGTTCCTCAACTTTTGCATATCATATTTCTTGGTCCATTAGATTAATCGCCGCTCCTTCTCCCTTATCGAATTATCGTGAGGGATTACGTTACGCTCTTATTGTAATAGATGTTAACGGCACTCTAGTAATGGCCATAACCATACAAATAGCTTCAATAAAATTTTAATCAATTTTATTAAAGCAATTTACAAAATGTACAATGCCTAAATTTAATTTCGCTCGAACTGTGCGGCACAATTAACAAACGGTGTTACGTTTCGCCACTATCATCGCCTGTGTGAAAAGTCCACTTTAATATGAATAGTTGTATCAAAATGTCCGTTTAATGATAGTGATCAAATTTATAGAAAGGAAATACACAAAGCTGAAAAATATTTCTATGCACTTGTATAAACGGCACTAAGTATTTTTATTAATAATTAATTTTACACAGATTTATGTGTTAATTTAGTTTATTTTTTATCCATCGCACTAAATAAACGATCCACGATTTCTAGGTAGGATCATTCGTAGATTTTTCATTGTATTGGGGCTCTGCGTCTCCGCATTGTTCGGATGCCGATCCAGCTGCTGGAACTACGGTCAGTTGTTCCAGATCCCCCTGTATAACAAAAACAATAGCTTAGTATGATATAATGTAAAGGTATTTAAAAACATTTAAATTTATGATATATTAAAAGAAAACACATTATAATTGTACAAATATAATTCTTCAGTGTTCCTCAACCTTTTAACACTCGCGGCCCGGCAAAAATACAATAAATATTACGCGGACCCGCGTCAATCAGAATAAAAATCAATGTAGACAGAATTTTATTTAATAAATCTAATGTTATAAAATTGAATAAAAGGGAATGAATTTGTGTTTAATTTTGTTTCGTTGCAAACGCAGTAATTATTACAGGATGTATGTATGTGTAACATTAAAATGTATAATTGTAAATACAGGATAATACAGGCGAAATTGAGACGAAAGTTCAATTTTTCAGCAATTAAAGTTGTTGAAAAGATAAAGGAAAATGACACATGATTGCGGATTAAATAAGGAAATGAACATTGTAAAAAAATAAAGTTTTGATTAAAATTTCCGCTATGTTTGTCAATTTCCGGTTGAAAAAGGTAGCATTGGTATATCAAATAATAACGTCGATCTTTGTGTACTTCCTTCATCTTTTTAACATCTTCAATTTGGGAGTAGTAAATATTTTTTATGGCATTTCACGTAAAGTATTTATTTGTCAGATTTAATTACACAGACTAATATTATTTAATATAGACGCAAACCATAACGCAAAAATTATTTATTGGTTCATCTTGTAGTCTTCTTAAACAAATTAAATAAATGTTCATCGATCTAAATCTACACTGAGCTTATTCACACGTCAAACGTACTACCAATTACATCCCAGACTCGATCACTTCCGAAGCATTAATCACTCAAATCCATTTAATACCCTACTCTCGTCTCAAGGCGTACGGCCACATCTCGCGGCTTTCATCCGATACTCCCGTAAGTCCCGAATTAATGGGAGACCCGAGTGCTCCTATGACCTCCTGGCGTCGTAATGCACATTACCCTAGAGACTTTTGACAACAATGGCCAACTAGTGGCCCAAGAGCAATCGTGGTGGGTTTCTATTAGCCGCGGAGTGCGCAAACAACTCGCGGCCGGTTATCTCCGCAGTCAGCGGTCCGCAACATTTCCGCGCCAGAGGTTTTCCCATTTACCTCTTACAGCTCTCATAATGGTATATAACACGAGTGCACACACGTGTGATACGTTCTAGTGGGGACGTGAATAATGCACGCGTACGTTTCTCGGGAGATTTTTTTTTTACTCTATTCGCCTTTATGAATGTACTCTTATGATACTCTTACAAAGAGGCACAGCCATTGCATAATATTTTTATTTTGAAAATGTTTATGCATGTCCTTATACAAAAAATCATATATTTATATTAGTAATATTAATATAGTCAAAATAACGTAAAATTAAAATACTCATAAACAAATCAGACGGATCAAAATTTCGGAAAAATATCAAAAATAGATTTTTTGATATCATTATTAATAAGTAAAATATGAATGGACTTTGATTTGTTCATTGAGAAGTTTTTGATGTGGCAGTCAAGTTTATATTGCACATACGGACTATTGGGACTAAAATCGACCTTCAATGCTACAGGTATTAAAAAATTTAATACCTTTAGTACCGGAAAAAATATTTCTGTTTTTTAAATAAAAATATTACTGTTTTTTCTCTCGGTAATACCAATATTGAAAATCCCTCACTATCATATCTCTCGTGAAATAATTTAAAAAATCGCTTAATAATAATTTTATCCCAAAGAGCATTACATATTTGTCTGAAATACTTAACATAACAAATAATAGTTGACGTTTCAATGTCATTGTTACGCCAAAGCAATATTTATTGTCCTTATTTAGACGCGTGGGAATGATTCATTTATGACATCAAACAATACGAATTTTTATGACTATAAAGTCATTGTGGCTGACCTCCTCTAACGATACCAAATAATATGCTCGCGCACTAATTTATTTTTTTAAAGGTTTAAGGGCGTACCATTGGAAGTAAATCTCTTTAACAACCTACTTGGTCAAAATTTACATGCACACGATTCATCAGAGCTGCTAGCCATTAATCAGTTTTAATACTTTTTGCAAACACACACCAGACACTTCAATTTGAGTGGCACTTTCACTGTACGATTTAAACTTCCGACAAAATCACTCCATTCGGCACTCAGAACTCTTACTTGACGACCTGCTACATCTTGCAACGACTTTTCTAGACTCTTTTTCTATTCACTCGACTTGAGTCTATCGATTTATTTGGTCAAAGTACTGTGCAATAATAAACATATATAATACAAAACAGATGTACTTAGCTTCTCAATGGATAACAATTCACACTCATTCACCCTCAAAACTCAAGACTACAAAAATTATGAAATGATTTATTGCATTAATTTATTGAAAAAAACATAACTTTGTCCAAAGATATCGCCAGCATTTTTATTTCAAGTAAAGAACACAGCTTAGCAACGCAATAAGGGAAAACTTAAATCAGATATTGTGCCTGTTATTTAAAATAATGGGAATACGGCAAAAAAGTATAGCATTATTGAAGGTGAAGGACACAAAAAAAATGATAATTTTAATGCTATAAATTTAATATAATTCAAATGTAATACCTTTTTATAAAAAAGTAATAAAAACAAACGAAATAAATACATTTTATATTTAAACAATATGCATAACTTATCCCATATATTCAGCATTAAAAAAATAATATTATATTATTTTTCTGTCTGGCATTAAATTATATTAGTGGATTATGTATGTTTTAATTTTTGTATTTTTAAATGAAAAAATAAGTAACATCAAGTTTGAACAACGTCAACTGTTTAACGTTAACTTATATTGATGAATTGTATTCGTGTCACGAGGAATTTATTGAAGAGAAATTATAAATATTTAGAAAAATGTACAAAAATACGTTTCATATTTTATTTAAAACAAATTTACATCCTTAATTATATTAATAAACCACCATAATTAGGATTACCTAATTATTGTGGTTTGCTCTTATGGCTGTGACTAAACGTGTTCCTGCCTTAAAATAGATACTCTCCAAATTACCACTTCAGATTATTTAGTTGGCGCGCGTCCTTTCCAAACAAATAGTACTTTTTTCCGCGGTAATTATTGGTGAATAGCTTCTCGGGACAGATGTGCTATTTGGTGGTTTTTGCAATATTTCTGATTATTAGCGCAATTGTTGGGTAACAATATATGTCTCCCATTGTTTTGTCAAATACTGTCTAGGCCTTACCTGCTTATTTGTCTTTTCGTTTGTTTAAAATGATCGTTAGATTGACTGATAAATTATACCAAATTTCGCAGATGAGTAAAACCGCAAAAATATTTTTCTTAATTATAGAACCTTATTTTAAAATGCTACTTTGAATATTGTTAATGTTTAATATAATTCTTATTATTTTATAAATACATATTGTATATAAATAATTATTTAATGGCGTATATAAATATTAATTTGCCATTATTCCCCGAGAAATTTTATAATTGTGGCTTAAACCGTTATCATGACCATCAAAATTTAGGTATATTTATGTATATAACCGAAAAAGATCGTCCCTGAAATGTCAGCGAAAATTTTGCTACCCGCATGACAAATTATCCAGAAATAATAATATTAGCTAAATTGTGACCATGAAAACTTTTATACATTCTATTTTATTTATACATTCTATTCAGAGAGTATAGATATACTGAACATATGTATATATAATACAGAGATAATAAAAAGTGAGATTACATAGCTTCATTTAGATATAGCTACATTGTGCTTAAAGTGCGTATTTAAGATAACCATGTCAAAAAAATATTTTAAAAAGGGCGTAGTTTATTATACTCGTGAAAGTGAGATTATTGTCTAACTTTCAAGGCATTGCTAAAGTAACAAAATGATAAAATAAGTGAGGCTTATGATAGCAGTTAAAGTGCGTCTAATTTTAATAAAAAAATTGCTTTGATTAATGTCTAAGGGATAATTAATTTTATAAAAAAAGAACAGACTCAAGACTTTGCCAATACTCTCCAGGCAACTGGAGATAGGATTTAGTAATTAATATACAATATAAATTTTCATCAATTATCACACACTATATAGTATATAATACTTGTGTTTGAATTCATATATTTTATGGTAAACGCGCACTTTCTATTAAATATTGGTCGAAGGTCCGCAATTGGAGCAAGCATTTTGATGTGAAGTACAAAAATTTGCTTATTGTATTTTAGCTTAGAGTCTAGGTGTAAGCCCAGGTATTTAACTCAAGATTTTCATTCTACATTACTGCTTTATGGACTCTATAGAGGCGGTGGAAAAGATTGTCTACGTTTTGTAGATATAATTAATTATATTTAATTCCGATTAATTTTAATTTTCCACCTCTCGAAATATTTATTTAATTTTTTTAAATATTTCTGTAATTTTAAGATCATTATCACTTGTTCAAATAGCTATATTGTCAACGTATGCGTAATTTTTAATTAAGCGATATGATTCGTATACAAGATAAAGAAAAATGGCCCAAGAAATATTGCTTGAGAAACTCCAGCTGGTATTCTACGCGGTATTGAATATTCATTATTAGTGAAACGATGTAGCTTCCACTTCTTAAGTATACATGTATGAAGCGTAACAGATAGTCGGGGGTTTTGTATTTGTATAGTTTGTGAATTAGTTCATGTATTAAGTGATATGAAAAGGTGTTTAAATGATATATAATTCAATCCTAAAATTAAATTATTTTGAAATATTTACGTCTATAATATTTTTCTCTGAAATATGTACGAAGGTGCGTCAACAAGATATCAAAATAATCAAGAGAAAGGTATAAATTCAGTAGTGAACTATTTGGAATGATAACATTGACAATAAATGCATCACAAAATAAAATGGCTGCTCCTCAAATATAAGTTATTATATTAAATATAGTGCATTATAACTGTCCAAAAATAAATAAAACATTATTTTAAAAGTAAAATAAATCAATCTTTATTATTTATTTACCTTTCCTATACTTTTTTAATATCCCTTGTATTTACATATTTCATACAAATATAATAAATCTTAATTAGAAGTTTTCTTTGCTTACATTTTTCACAATATTCCATAATTATAGAGTTGTTCAACGCACGGAAAAAGTATGCCTTCATTATTTGTTTCTTTGAAATAATAATTTAAATACTTTCAAAGTCATAAATCTTACTTGCAAAAATTACGATACACGACCAAAGCGAAAATCCCGCCTCTGCGGCATCGGGCACGTAAACACTTAAGCGCAATATTCAAGTTTTCCGAGAGAAATTTCGATTTCTGCATATTTTAATATTTATTTATTTACGCAGTATGTATTCGTAATGAGTTTAGTTACTTAAATTTTCTCTTTAATTAAAACATATAAATAAATATGCGCAATTGTTGGTAAATAATACAATCTCCAAACTGCTGGAATACGGTGTTGAAATATTTATACCAAAATAGAATGTTATTTTAAATTAAAACTTAAATAATTTAAATGAAGATGAATTATGTATACTTCATTAGGAATTTATTAAAATGTAACAAATATATTTGTATTAAACATTTTTATTCAATTAAGAGCTTAAATAAGCATTTTAATGTTAAGCGCCCATAATTTAATTATTTACAAGGCAACCTTTCAAAAATAAAATTAGAAAAATATGAGATATCTTGTAAATCCAAAGTTGTACAAAAATATATAAGCAAGCTCATTTTCTTAACGTAGGCGTAACTTTACCCGTATTGTATTTATCGAACAATACATTGATTTTATGATTATTATTTTTATCATATAAAAATTCAGAAGAATAGAATGATATATGTACATCAATATAAGCAACTCTATTTTATCGTTTTAATTTTGAAATATATCTATATAATTTATTTATATTTTATTTATAACTAACATGTATTATAAGCACGCATATACATCTACGAGTACATATTATATGATGTTCAACTAGGACAAGTATGGCCAATATTTGTGTTCTACTTCCGAGGGTCTCTAGGTTTGGTTAACCGTCAGAAAGTGCAATATCAACTAGTTCGATATAGCCACGGGGCAATAATGTTGCAAAGATATTTAAACATCAACAACAGAGTGGCAGGCAAATTTCAAAATTAATATAATATTGTGGATTTACATATAATAAATTAAATTAAAGAATAATATATAAAACATGAAAATAATATAGTGCTAATCGGACAAGAATCAAAGGATAGCTCCGATTAGTTCTAAAGCAAATTACCACAGAAACTACTAATAACCGACGAATCATCAAAGTAAAACGCGTTTCTCATAACAAAGCCGACATTGTTACGACCATTTAAAAATATTCGCATTATTTTTTTTTCAGCAAAAAACATTTTATAAGAAATTCTCTAGAACCACATGTCCTTATATAAAGATATCTTAAAAACCTGTTTTGAATCATTTCAACTAAAATGGAGTATTTAGTTATTCTGGGATTCCAAATTATAGATACCGATTCAAGAATGCTACGAACTAAGATGTCATAGAAGACGCGAATATCTGACGGATCGTTAAAGTGAAAGGCGTTCCTCATAACAAAGCTGAGCATTTGAATTTGAATTTGTAACTGCTGTATTTATATTGTTAATAAAATTTGAATTTGTAACTGCTGTATTTATATTGTTAATAAATAACATAAAAAGTAGAGGGCGCATGTTAGACCCTTGAGGAACCCCCAAACTGTCTACGATCGCCTAATTAACTCGATAATAACCAAGTTAAATCATCCAAGCAACCGAGATTCGGTAATTTTTTATATTAACCCATGACGAACCTTGTCAAAGGCCTTCTCAAAATCTGTATATACGACATCTTATTTATATTGTCACTCAGAGCTATATGTATATTAAATCATCATCAATTTATCATTTAACATTATAAAATCTATTTTCAGAAATAACAAGCTGTTACGAGCTTCATTTATTACCGTCGAAAGCTCGTTTTGAATTCGAGTTCTCATACAAATAACGTCACAATATGCCCGTTCGCGTGCAATAAATTTCCACAATGCAAAACCAAGTTGGTAGGGCACGTTCGTCCACTATTAATTGCGCATTCAATTTGACGCGTTTTAATTACGTCTACTGTTGCACAGGGTATACATGTACATGGTGTAGCGTGAAACGTGCCCCCTTCGTTCCGGCGACTAATTTATCTCCTTTCACAATGGCCCCTGAACTTTTGGACAATGGCCTGACCCGTGTCTGTCAACGAAAAAAAATTCATCGCTACATAATTGGGGGACGATCCCTGATAAAAAATCGCCAAACAACAGTGGACTTTGACTTTTTTGGTTCAGCCGCCGAGCAATTAACAATTACGGCGAAAGCGGGGTAGATTTTTGCATTGTTTTTACGCGTCTGACCGAAAACGCTTCGGAAACGCGTGTTAATGGGTTTTTTCGCGGTTTTAATTGTTAATTTATTTTGAAATGGGAAAAATGTACGCATGAAAGGAAATATTCGATGAGAGTTTAATCAAATACGATAAGCAAAATAAAATTATTTTTCATTCTGAATCAAAAATCCTAATCCCTTTTTTCAGTGATCGTAAGCGATTGGTTAGTAATTATATATTTTTAATTTATTTAAATACAAATAAAAGGATTATTAGCTTGCGACCTTGAAATCAATAACTTATAACAATAAAGTGGCATATCTAGTATTGGTAACTACGACAAAAAAGGACTTAAATTTAAATATATACACAAAATGCTCTAGGACATTCAAACTCAAACAGTAACAGCTTCAGTATTTTTATTATGTATAGCTTTACTAACTATAATTGTAATAATTATTATTTAATTTTGATCCAACGTTTTTTTGAGCCGGGCTGCTAGAAATCAAATTGTTTACGAAATGTGTAGAAAATTGTCGCAAATTCTTTGCTGAAATTCAAGATGCAAGAATATTGACACAATTATTTTTAAGGAGTACAGTGCTTCAATATTTACTGTAAAAATATTTTGCGTCTTTCTGCTACACAACCGTCAAGATCACTTTGACATAAGTTGGCATTTGAAAAAGTAGTGACTTTATCTTATAAGATCATACTTTTTTGCCCCCTTGTAAGGTACAATGTATTTTAATCACTTTGTAAAAAACATTTAATGTTAAATATAAATAAGCGAAAATCATAAGCAATTATAATTAATATTTGAATTTAATTTTTACAATTAGCCAACACAAGTATGGGTAAAAATTTGTACAATTATTCTTGAACACACATTGTCAATTTTATAAGGTCAATATTATTTTAATATAATTAATTTTATCAATAATGTTTTAATCTGTATTCACATTACAATTTAGAGAATATAGTGAATAACTGCAGTTATTTAGATTAAATAAGATAATAAAATCAGAAAGTAAGTAATAATTTTAAATCCCTAGATTTGGGATTTTTTTATAATTTTAATTTGTATTAAAACAAATATGAAAAAAAGGATAAAAATTCGTTATCTAACGGCATATATACAAAAATAAAAAATGAAAATATTATTATAAATTATCTATAATAAGTAAAAACGTATAAAATACAAATAATAATTTATAATAAATTACAAGTAATTGATAATAAATTATGGGAAATGCATTTTTAGTATAACATAAGATAACTATAAAATTAAATTTGGGTTTTATGGGTTTTACTTATATTTTATTATTGTATATATAATATATTTTAATTGATTCGCTAAATACCTCTAATAAATTTATTGTTTGTATTTGCTGGATATTAAAACCAAGCATATGTCAAAATGGATCTGATTAATTGTTTGTGTACTTAGGTTTTATTTTTTGGATTAGGCACTCGCTTTAAATTGAATATCGGTCTGAGGGCCGCAATGATAACAAGCCCTGTTCACTTTGAAGAGATTATTGACTTTTTTTATATTTGGTTTGATTTTAAATATCCGCTTTTTGAAATATATATATATGTTTTCATTTTTTTCCTTGCCTTTATCGATCAGGAAAAATAATTTTTAATGCCTAATGATCAAACATTTTTTTAGAACTAAAATAAATATAATAGTGATGTTATTCAATCCATTTTAATTTTATACGAAGCTATCGCTCTTAATGTTAAACTATATAATAATATATTTTATATTTCATATGCTTTCAATAATAATTTAAATTTAAAGTGATTCGAATGCAAACTCATCGAATCACAAAATTTGATTAATGATAACAAAGTACATACCTATACGTATAAAATAACGTATATAGGCGTACGTATTGATCAACTTTACGATACGTTGGCTGCGAATTTAATCTGTTAACGTTTCAGCGTGTTACTACACCTGCGATGTTCCGTTTCCTTTGAAAAATGTGTATGTACCTATGTATTATGACGAGGGAGAGACACAAATGCTCTCCTTCTGACGGCTTGATACACCCAACTGGATAGATACAATAGTAACACTATTACGTCACTTATGACATTAAGCTCCTAAATAAATATAGCGACATATTTCTGTATAGCTTTATATGTATACGGGATGCCTCAAAAATATACGTAAAAAATATTGTCATGATCTCGAAGTGGGTAAATAATTAATTTTTTAGCATTAACACAAAGAGAATTAGGATGGTTTGGGCCACCCTATATATCTTAGTGTAAATAGGAGTATTTTTGGAACAAAACAAATTTGCTGAGCAATGAGTTTGCTTTGATATCGGTGTGTGCTTAGTTAATTAAGCAAAGTTGTGCTAGCTCGACACGCGTAGGTTGAAAGTTAAATTAGATTATATTGTATGTGTATAGACTTACTGAAAATAAGTAGCCAATGATGAGATCTGCATCTTTGGGTGTGTCTAGAGAATTTCTGCGAAGCACATCCGTCCTCAGCCATCTGCAATCTACGTAGCTCCGTACAGTGCTATCTCCGTGTACACTAATAAGAAAATAAATTTATATAGAGCGATGTAATATATTATTTTTAAGCAAGGATTATGGCAAAGCAGGAGAACATTAAGTAAATTATAACATTGTACAACAATTTTTTTGCCACAAGGTATAATAACTAAATAAATATGTATTTAAAGAGTCTCGTTTTTTACATATCGTCGATTTTATTTTAGTTCTCCTACAGACTCACATAAAGAAACGGTTATTTGTAAAAACATACTAGATTAAAGGCATAAAGAAATTAAAGTTAATAATGGTTTTAAAAAAATATTAAAAAAACAGGCTTTACCGACAGAGATATTATTTGTAAGCGTAGTTATTTTAGATACACGCTGTATTAGTGTTAGTTTTATACTTTATAAATTAATGTTACGTTCATTATTACATTGAGTGAGATAGTTATTATATTATCGTATGGATTAGGAAACTGTCACGTACATGCCAACGTCATATATCATAGTGGCATATCGCGCGTAATAGGAATTAGAAAAATATATCGAAATTATCTCACGTACGACCTTTCGCCGACTACGTTTCATAGTAGATATACATAACACATAACGTTTCGTATACATATATAAAATTTTAATAATAAAGTCATATATCACATGATGAAATATCGCGTGACAAGATAGCGTAACCTTTTGTTTCTTGTAAAATTTCAAGGGAAATATAAAATTCCACTCCGTCGGCGGGTCCCGCTTCAAGTTTAGACACAAAAGTAAACCCTTTGGTATGGCATAAAAATAAAATAAAAACGACACTCGAATTTATACCAAGCATACCCAGAGGCTTGTGAAAAGGTGGAAAATTTTACGAAAACCGAATCCACAATTCGAAAGTTCGCGCGTGTGATTCGTGACCGTTTATCATGTCGGTTCTCTGCCCTCACACGCCCGGATTTGACACTGAATAATAAATAAATAACGCAGATTTTTTTAAAAAGAGCCTTCGCACAATATCGGCTAGATTGAATTATGTGAAATAATATATTGGCGAGGTGTACAAAAAAAGAATGGGAAAAATGGCGGCGAATTTCATTTTTTGTTGAACACAAAAGAAAAATCGCTTTAGCGCTCCGGAATTACGCTTTGTGTCATATTCTCGACTTGAATTTTGCACGGGCGGCTCGTACGATGCGTCTGGGGTGTAATGATTGAATAATAAATTTAATGTAAATTACCGAGCCGCCTCTGGCGTGGATGGGATCGTTTTAAAATAATTTACGAATTTTCCGGATCGTATGGCATACTTCGCTTCTTTTACTTTCGTTAAAATGCTCATAATATCAAATTAATTGATTTAATTAAAAATATATATGTACATATTTGAGAGATATTCGTAAGGTAAAAAAAATATTTATAAATAATTTAATATCGAAAAACATATTTTACAACTTCTCTACATTTCTCGAAAAAAAAATTATACTTTATTTCTTCAAAATATATATAAAATCAAAACAATAAAAAACACTAAAAATATATCGATATTTATAATTTAATTTTAAATAAGTATGTGTTATTTGTTTTAAAATCTTACATATCTAAAAAATATTAAAAGTATGGGGGTTCAACCACCTGCATAGTTCGTTACAATTTAGAGGTCATTCTAACGACCATTTCAATCAAACTTAAAAAGAAACCAACACGTTTCGAATGTAAGACAAAAATTTGAAGAGTGATCCCATGACATATTTGCCATAAACAAAAACAGACCATAATTCTTTCGCACAGGAAAAACAAGACGAACGTTACATCTAGAGGGATTATAAGTCATAAAACATTTTAATCAAACATTGTAAATAAAGCAATGAAACTACATGAGAACATATTTATATAATAAACGATACGAATTTTTGTATATAAAAATATTATTAAAAGAGATAATTTAAACATTATACTATGTATTAAAAATAAGAGTGAATGTTTTTAATTTGCAGAAATACAAATAAATACAATATTTCCTTATAAAAGATCTTATGCAAAAATATATTATACTGTAAATCTTTTACTTTTAATTCCAGATTTATTCTGAAAATTGTTTTATCAAGGTAACTAATAAATGCATAGTATAAACATATATTTCGAAAGCTCGTTTTAAATTGCTATTTAAAAAAAAAATATTTAAACAAATCAGTATTTTATGTAATTATGTAATTAATTTTATTTTTTATTAGGCATCAAAATATATTTTATTATAGCGCATAAATATTATTATTGCATATTTCATAACTAAATTAGTCTGCTTTAATTGAGTCATACATTTGTAATTATAGTGAATATATAGATAGTATTATATTAAACTATAAAGTATTTTTTTTAACTTGGATAAATTAAAAAATATTGAACCGTATTTACCGATTGTATATTTAATATATAGTAAAAAAGCTTTAACCTTATCTAATAAAATCTAATGCTTTGATTATATCTTATAGATTTACAGTAATAAAAAAGCTCAGCTTAAGAGAAAGAATTACAAATATTTGTTATTTTGTAAAGTTTTAAGATCTATAAAATTTAGCCCGTACTAGTAGTTGTAAATAGATGGATCGATGTTTTTAGCATTTTTTAACACTTACCGTGCAAAAACATCGTTCCATAAAAATATGCTGATGTTATCAATTCATGTTTTGTATTACGTAATAAAATTTTATAACATTTCTGAAGTGAACGGAGAATGAAAACGTGACTATCTCACCTGATGGCTATCTGGTGCCAGTGGTAATCTTTGAGGGTGGTGGGAAGATGTATCACTTCAGAGCCATTTGCTCCAGCGTGCACCAAACGGGCCCCTCCGGCTGACAACTCCAAAGACAGATAAGCATCCTGCTGTCTTCTAGACCGGAGACTGAAAAGAGTCCCTTGACCTACACCGCCGCTCTGAAAGACAACATCCACGATCAATACACTATAGCAAATTTTATTCACGAAAGATGGATCTTTTAAATGTATTTTTTTAAATAAAAGTATTTAGTATACAAAATAACAATAATAAAATTCATAATTATATATATATATATATATATATATATAGAAATAACAGCAATAAAAGTAATATAGATTAAATAATTTATTTAAACTTAGATATACCACAATTTGTTTTAAAAAATTATTAAAAAGACCAATAACTTTTTTATCTAAGAACAAATTAGTTATAAAATCAGTGAGATTAAGCACGGTACTAAATTGTATGACAAATTTTAATTTTTGATTGCTAAACGCTATTAGTAAATAACGTAAAATTAAATCTTTAATAAAATGATAAGATTTGATATATTATAGTAAGAATATGTAAGTCATTATTTATTGACATTAATCGATAATAATAAATATTTCCCTATAATGATATAATTTAATAATTATAAATACAAAAGTGTAAAATCTAACTATTGTTTCAAGTTCAAATTAACATTAAAAGCTTTTGTATATATTTTTAATTACTAGCACATGTGGTATAAGTCGGTGACTATTACCTAAAAGACATAGGCTCGAATATCATATAGACTCTAGTGTTTTTACATTTTGTAAGATCGCAATTAGTGATTTTTAATTTTAAAAAAAATAATTTTTAAAACAATTTGTGATTTTTAATTTTAGGTTTTCCTAGATTTTCTAGGAAACAGTTTATAGAGAATATAGAACATGTATAAAAAATATATAATATGAAGTAAATGATATGTACTTTCTGAATAAATAGTAGCCAAACGTAAAAAAACAATAACAATATTACCGATAAAATCAGTTTTAAAGATACAATTTTTATGTATTCTTGATTAAAAATAAATTTAAAAATTTGCAATTTATGAAATATCACATTATATTTTATGGTCAAATAAAAAGAGAATATGTAACAGTCAGAAATATATTTAAATATAAAGAAATATTTATTCTGCTTCAATAATGTTGAAGCAATAGAGATGTCATCAAATTAAAATAACGTAGATAAAATTTCAAAAACAAGCTGGAATAGTTAAGAATATAAAAATAAATTAAAAATGTAATTAAATTGTAGCATGATTTAAAAAACAATCAATATATTTTACAGTCAGATAAGTAACATTATATGACTTTATAAGATTGTACAAACAGTTAATCCTTATTTTATTAAAATAAATAGGTGTTTATATATGTATATAAAAAGATATATTTTTATGCTAAATATTTTAGTTAGGAATTATTGACATTTTCTATACAAAAAAAAATTGCAGCATAAAGAAAATATTTTACCACAGTAAATATTATAAATGAAAAATAAAAATTATATCATGATTATTTTTTTATAGTAATACCATAAAAATATACATGACTAAAAATTTATTGAACCCTTACATATTAGCCGGTTTCATTTTATTATTGTTACTAATTATTAAAATATTTTTATTTATGTCTAATATTTTCAATGTATTTTACAATATTTTTTTTATAAAACATTCTATTTTTTTTAGAATCTGTTTTTTCATACTATGTTTTATTCGTTTTCGTAAACAATTAAAAATACATACGTTTTCATAAAGAATTTAAAATACTCTATACCTCAAATATAAAATAATTTTTGTAAACACAAAAATTAATTCAAGTAATAAAGAGAGGTATAATATCATTATGTATTAGGATAAAAATATTAAAAAAGAAAAAGTAGAACATATATTCCCATTTATATTTAAAATGGCAAAGGCTCATACATAATTAGTTCCCAAAAATATTTTATAAATGAAATACGTTATATAAATTTAATATTTTTTACAACCCACATTTAAAAATGAAACGCTCATAGAATTCGGGTCCTTCAATGAATCGCTAACGGTCTCTCAGGCGAACGTGGTAAATTCAAATTAAGGTCGACTGCAATTATTTCCTACAACTCTTTTGGTATTTTATTTAACCGTCGATAACTTCGAGAGTCAGAATCCAGCGTGTTTTTATGGGCAAGCGCTCTCTGAAAAAAGTGATTTATTTTCACGGGAGCTTTTTCGCCTTTGTCGAGAGCGAACAAAGATTAAAACTTTCTCCGTAGCGAACGTACACAAGAACGTAGCGCATTGAAAAATCATTTATTTCAACTTCAGCGTCCGTGAATAGTTAACGAATTGCAAAATATTTGAAATAATGTAAATCAATTTACCTCTGGCCTTAATCGCAGCGAAAGGAACAGGGTGAAGTCCTTAGGAAAGCCTTGCGTCGGACCAGTTTGATGAAACAGCTGAGCGGACGGAAGCCAAACGTAGGAATCTGCCCTTAATCTCCACGCTTGAGGTCTTTCTGGCACTCGTGACCAATTGGCCCTACCTTGAAGGGCTTTACCCCTTTCTTTTTCTTCATCTAATGGACTTACAGCACCTGATTAAAAATTAATTTGAGTTAATCGTATAAAATAAGTCATACTAAAACGTAATAAATAGGGTAGCATTATAAATATACCTTTACAATTGAAGGTGTTGCATATTCTTATTCTTTTTCTAGGTCCAGGACATTCATCGTGAAGTTGACACGTCCTTTCTTGACTTTGAGTTCCTCCGTCACATGAAGAACTACATGTCGTCCATTCAGACCAGTCAGCCCAACCTATAAATATATAAATACAATTTTAATTAATTTTCAGCAAACTACTGTTTTTTCTAATCTGTCATTTTGGCTTGTGATGGTTTTTTTGTATTTTTAGTATAATATGATATTTTCTGTAAAATTAATGTTGGATTTTTATTTGTCTCTACTATTTAATTTATTAAAATTTTATTGCAGAATTTATTACGTGTATTAGCATAACTTATTATAGATATATGTATGTATATGTATGATAATACTAAAACATGTAGTATATATGTACACTTATTGTATTTGTATTATTGTTATATATATATATTTATATATAGTACTAAACACCCCCAATATACGCTATAAAACTCAAGCTTTTAAACCCTGATAAGTACATGAAATCTAGGTTAACGCTTTCAACAAAATCATAGGATCAAAAACACGCGAAATTTAAGTCTCTTATTCAAATACATACGTAATATACAGAAAAAATGTAATATTCAGTTTCTTATAATCACAATAATCTAAAATATTATATAACAATTTCATTGAATATTTATTTATTAACTCCATTATAAACTAACCCGAATATCCTCGTTAATCTCCACTTTAAAACATATTTAATGTTTGATGAGTCCTACGTACGTTTCAAAGCGCAAAACGATGGCGTTCAATATTTAACAATCCATATAAGCCGCCTGTATAATCTTACTATACGAACAGGCAATGAGCTATAATGGCATATTAAACCGAAACTAATAACATGCCTAACGGCAGCGGTATTATTGACTATATTTTATTATGGAAACGCCTGCCTCTAGCCGATAATGTTATTTATTTATGGTTACGCGTATGCTCGCTATTAGGGCGTATCTTTGTACGAAAAGCATGTATTATGTAAACAAACTTAGGCACTGTGTCTTTGAAGATTCGTGCGGGTATTGGCGATGAACTTGAGTATTTTATTATTATTGGTATACGGCTTAACGCATACAAATACAATATCTCGAGAGGTGAATATGGGCCATTCGAAGGCTCAAAGCTGTAATGCGCCCTTTGAGACGTGCCAATTGAGAACGAGATTGTATCGCATGAGACGTGATCACAATTTTTAGTAAAAAAATGTACTTATAATTAATAATCATAAAAATTTTGTTTAAAAGAGATAGCAAACTATGTCACTTTATAGTTATATACTGGACAAACAGAATCACAGCTATCATATTAAATAACAAATGGGACCTCTCGTCTAAAGTGAATAATAAGCAGGAAGGTATATATACGCAGCGTCATTTCATATACATATATAATATAGAAAGCAAATGGATTAGGGTGTTCCTGGAACTCATTTGGGAAAATTTAATTTTTTCTCTCGCTTTTCCTTGTTTAAAAATATATTTTAATTATTTTAGTATTTAAACAAAATAAAAAGATTAATTTTAAAGCAATCTTATAATTGAATTTTAAATTCTGAGTTTAATAATATATTTTGTAAACAGATTTTATAATAATATTAACATACAAAAGTATGAATAATAATACAGTAAAGGTAAAGGCAAACGAAAAAGTGGATTGCGTACATAAACAATAGATTTATTTATTTATTTAAATTAAATTAGAAAAATCACAATAATAAAAAACGATCCATTTTATAATTACAATACACAAAAAATATTATAAAAAAAATAAAACGAACGACAATTCTAAGAAAGTCGGTTAAACTGCAAATTACGTAAAGCATATGTATCCGATTGCGGAAATTTTTCATATGAAGCATTGTGACAGTGTGTAATAACAATACTTCAAACACAAAACATACAATTTATAGACATATTTTAAATTGGTTTAAAATAATTTAATTCATAAATGATTTGTAGAGCTAAATGCAATATTTTTTATAATTGTTGATTCTGATCCGAAGACTAGTTTCATGTGCCCATATATCGTATTACGGCAAAAATAGTTACATTAAAATTAGTTTAACTAGACTTTAATGGCCGGCATTGTATTGAGTCGACACAAAAATAATTTTCAATTCGTTTCATTGTCCGGTAGAAATACTTTTCAATTTTTCGACGCTAATGGTATTGGACGGCGAAGGGATGAAAATATTATTTTACACGTAATGTAATTTCGTTTTGAATCAGCGACGGACTAGGCATGAAATATTATGACAAGACTCGAGATGAAAGTTTATGACTTTTGTTAAGAGCTTTTGATAAGGTTATGAATTTAAATAGATGTGCAAGCGACTTGACTCTGACAAATAAGGAATGATAATGTAATGAATAGCTAATCTTATATCATATTATAATTTAAATGTTTTATATATTATTTTACATTAATCATAATATACCATAAACTTTTCTTATGGATTTTTATCTCATGTATTAAAGTGGCATCTCTAAATCTAGAACTAATCAGTTTTCTTTAACAAGGAATTATATTCAGTGGTTTTAACGTTTGTTCTGTAAAAGATCATGAAAAAATTAACCCTTTTAACCGGTAAAATTGTTCGTGGATAGTAAATTGATTATAGTGTTAAAATTGGTTTAGTTTACTGAGTCTAACTAGAATTATATTATAATCAATATCAGTTTGTTTTTTACTTTTCTTAAAATATCATAGCAAATTTTTTGGGTGTTTGACTTGAAATATGGGAAAATGTTGCATATAGTAAAATATATTACTAATGAATAATTATGCAAAAGTTTTAACATATATGTATACAAATACATTTCATTAGTTGATTTGATAATATCAAACCTTTCTGCAAGCTATTATTGTACATAATGCTTTTTACAAAAATTGATACAAATAATGTTTTGACTTTTATTGATTTTTTCATTAAGAAAAAATATTATGACCTAAATAAGTAAAAATCAAAATGAGCATTGATCTAATCAAAATTTCAACGCACATAAGTACGTCGTGGTTATTTAAACATACTTTAACATTACATAGCTTTCACTGTTTTTAAGTAATTCCTATACCATCTTGTTGCAGATGTTTTTACTTAAAAAAATAAATAAATGACGTTTTATATCTTTGATTTTCCTATACTGACTGTCAATAAGCGCCGCGTCGCTTTGTAACAATTTACACGTTTTGTTTTCAAGTCACTTACCGGAGAAGCAGCAAAGTTCGGCCATTGAAAGTTGGCGCATTATGAAAGTATCTAACGGGGGTAAATTCACTTTTATCGTACTTTTCTTCTATCAGCCGATGTCAAATATATATCTCTGTACCTCTATATCGAAATCAATTTGGAAAGTTGGGAGCGGCGACGAAATTTCACCTCTTCGCCTCGTTTCGAAAATTTATTTTCGACGGCGAATAGCTTTCGCTATTTCGCGCCTCTTTGATCGGCAAAAAGTGTCGAATAATGAAAAATTCAAAACATTTATGCCAAAACCAACGTTTGATGCACGAGACAATTACAAAGTTTTGAGGTCGGCTTTTAAGCCAAGTTTGTTCTGCTGTACTCCAACAACGCTTTATCTGCGAAGAGCTTTGATAAATATTTATTTCACGCTTGAATACCTGCCAAATTAATATTTAATCGATATCTTATAAACTAGATTGAATAATTAAGCAATATGCGATTCTATTATTTAAATAGTGATTAGGCTAACTAAACTATAGCAAATATACACTGATATTAGAAAGATCCAACATATAGCATAACTTCTCCGTGTTAATTGTTTAATATTGCAGAATATTTTTTCTAATTCTCTCAATATACTAAGCTGTGTTTAAATAACCTACTTTGACTCCGTAATATAATATTTTACTATTTTTTTAATTTGCTTCTTTCTATATATTATATTATTTTAAGTATGTATTGTTTTCGACCATCGTGACGCATTATAGCAACCTGTTAGGTTACGATGGCATTAATTTAATAAAAATAAATATATATATCCAATACAATAATGAGATGACCCATTAATATGTTCGAACTACAAAGGTATAAGATTATCAAATACAGTATATAAAATAATATCTAATATTAAAGCGAGCAGCGCGAAACTTTAACCTTGAAAAGACAACAGCGAGGCAACAAATTTTAGAAAAGCCACTTCAACATCGAGACCCACCACCTATTTATTGATTTAAAAGCTGCTTATTACTCTAAAGATAATTACTTTCCTGACAATGTTTCATTTCTAACGCATTTACGCATTGAATAAATGAATCTTTAAACAAGCAGCACATTTTAAAATTTAAGTTTAGAACACAAAAAGCCGTATATATGTTCTTTAAATAGACAATCAGAAATTCAGAAAAAATAGGCATTCCCTAATGAAAAAAAAATAATCCAATAATTACGTCAATATTATTAATAAGTAAATAAAAACCAGTATAATATTATTATTTTTACAATTGCATTTCAGAAAATCAGAAATTTTTGTACTTAGATTTTTTTTATATGGCAACTAAGTTGTATGAAGTCTGAGGCGAAGAACACAACAGTTAATTATTCGATAGTTTATTTCACAACCGGTCCTCTGTCCCGAGCAAGATTCGTATTTAGGATCTTAATTCGCAACAGTGAATAATTATCAGATCATATACTATTGTTCTCAAGTGCATTATATTTTAATATCAAAATATTATGATACCAAAAATTGAGTAAGTATGTAAATCTCGTTAAAAATAGTTTTAAATAAACTTACATATATTGAAACAAATACTAAAAAATTACGAGAACGAAATATTAAGTCTTCTTTGAATAAAAATAAATTATATTCAAGCATAAATATTTTAAATGTATCATACTTGTGTACCTATTTTTGTATTAAAAATATACAAAAAGTATTAAAGCTAATCTGTATAAATCAGATTTTACCTTAAAAAAGCTAAATTAACTACCAAGTCGTTTTCATTATTTATTGACAGTCATCGCCATGCCTTCTTTTTTGCAATCTTCTCAGATTTATTACACGCGACGTTATTCAATTTCTATCGATACATGTGTACTCGGCTTATGCACGCTCAATAAGCGATACCGCAAATTAAATTTGGAGCTCACGTTCCACAGCACAAAGGTTTCACATGCTATGCTACGTTGGTATTTATTTCGAATTGACGTTTCTTGTAATGTACTGAATGTCTGAAAATTATATAATTGAAACTTATGTAATCGCATCCAAATGTTCGTGAAAACGCTTTTCATGTGAAAGCATGACATTTAGGCATTAAATTGTTATCACTGGTCTTAAACAACGTCCAAAAATATTTAGGAATTTAAGCCTACATAATATTTGGCAAGTCACTTATTCCATCCTGTTATTGTTCCAGAGTTTGACTGAGTATATATCTGTATTCGTATTTTTTTATAGAGCATGCATTGTAAAAATATGCATGCAAATATAAATTCAGCATAAAAAGATAATATTACTATAATAAGAATTAAAAGGTGGTTACGCAGCGAAAACTCATGCTGGAGACCAAAGCCTGAAAGATGAAGAAGGTCATTGTTGTCTTTTCTTATGTTAATAACGACTAACTGAAAGCTAATTAATTTTTAATGAATTAAGTAATATCCACGCATCGCAATGCGAGAAGTTGCAAAAAAGTTAGGCGTTATTATTTAAGCAGTTCTTTATGGCAAAAAAACTTGATAAATGATTGCTGCCTAAACAGAATAAAAACGTTTGTTCTAGTTTTTTTCTACGCTACAGAAACAAGAAATTGATCAATTATAGAAAAAATTTGAGCCTCTAACCATTTCATAAAACTGAAATTACACTTAAAGAATATTATTGTAGTCTAGGTTCGGTATTTATTTATTTATTTTATTAATTTATTTAGCTTAATAGCTAATCTTTACATCTAACAAATTTAGTAAACATATATAAAATATATAAAAAATACATAACAGAAAGAAAAAATAAAAATATACAATAATAAAGACTTAATATTATAATTTATTTCTATATGTACGAAGGTGTTTTTTTATTCCATTTATGAAACCCGTTATATAATGTATTATATAATCTACTACAATTTTTGAATTTTAGAAAAACCATTACAGCTGAAAGTTTTTGTCAAGGACTTGATAAAATGCATAAAAACAATTGAAATGGCTCAATTCTCTTACACGATAATGCTTCACGCGATTGTCCCTTCAAAAGTTTGAGTTGGGCTATGAAATATTGCCTCATTCCCCGCAACCATTTTAACAGAATATAATTTTTAAGTTTTATGACAATTTTTCACGCTTAAAGTAGCAACCGAGTTCAATTCAAGTCAGAACTTTAAGCAGAAATTAATAAATCTGTACATTATTAAATCCATTAAAAAAATAAATATTTATAATATCCTGAAAATAACAATTAAAGTGCCATTGCTTAGTCAACATCCAATAATGATTGTAAGATTCATAAAATAAATATGTTAATAATATTGCTGCATATTTAATTTATTAAACTTAACTGAGCTAATACAAACATATTATATAAATTTAGACACATATAAATTTAGGAAATTATCTGCATTTTATTTTATTACAAATTTAATAGTTACATATTAATTTGTTGATAATTTGATTACCGAAACATTATTAACTCATACTCAGTATCCTAAAACAATTTTTTTTGTATATTAAAATCAAATCTATTTTTTTTCAACTATTGACACCCTTTTTCTAACCCTAAAGATAACGTCTCTCAGAACCACTTAAGAGTACTTTTCAAGAAAGATTAAGAGTGATTTCTTGGAAATATGGAAATCGGAGCTGATCATTCGTTTTTGAGAAATATTAATTTTTATATTGACAAGCAGGTATTTAACAAAAAACCCTTCTTTCTGGACTAAGCACCAGGAATATCAATGAGTTTTGAGTCACACCGTTTACCAGTGGATCATTAATAGCTCTCCAATTTAAAGATTTTACGCCAAACTTATCACTTTAACCGGTTAGACCCCCCATAGAAACCTACCGAAAATGCAGGCTATAGAGCTGCAAGGATTTTTTTAGAGGGTTAGCCGGAAGTCTGCGTCACTTTGTTTTTATGAGAGTGACGACACCATAGAGCGCTTCGTCTATCGCAGTTCAAGATGCCGTGTTGTCGAGGGTCTGTGCCTCCCAGATAGTATGTATATATTATTTTTTTTTAATTAAGCTAATAACAAACTATAAACCTAAAAATGGTTATAAACCAGTAACATGTAAATTATATATAATTTTTATATTATTTAAATAAACTTTTTTAAATTAAAAAAAAATTGATTTGTGTGGAATAAAAACAGTTCTGATATTATTTTTTTAATTACGGAAAATTTATTATAAATAAAAAATAAATAAAAAAATGTAATTTGTAACAGAAAGAAAAATTTTCGTTGGCTGACATAAAGTTACTAGATTTTAGCCAAGCTGTCGGATCTGATTTAAGAGAAAAAGCTTAAATTTACAATTAGAGATTCCAATTAGAATATATAGATATTCAAATTTCAAATATAGTTGCTCAATTTGAAACTATTTTTAACTCAAATATTTATTGAACTCGCAGTTGTTTCGTAAGTGTTAGTTTATATTTGTATTAAAATATTAAGAAGAAAAAAATATAAGAACACCAAAATACAAACAACTCTTAAAACACAGTTTTGTATTATTTAATAATTTTTCGTATATTAAGAGTACAACAACGCAGGTAGTCATTTTTTTCGATTTAACACTGTATGACCCATAAAAAAATTGTGCCCTTTTTTATTTTGTGAAATGGCAAATCCACAAATAGCTGACAAAGAAAATAATTAAGAAAAAAATACATTGTAATTGCTGAATTTTAAGAAATTACTCATTTTTTTAAATCAATTTTGTACTGCTGTAGACTGTCTCAACGGTTAATAATTATTTTTGATAACCTTTAAATCAATACAAATAATGTAAATTTTTCAAAGGAATTTTTCATAGTAACTTTAAAACATATCAAGTTGTAGGAATAAATAAAATAACAAAATGTACTAATTTAAAGTTAAAAACTCTCATTTCCTACATATAAAACAGTTTTTTTGCTTTTGAACATGTTTATACTTTTCGTGTTTTAAGGGGAAAGTTAGGCCTTACTTTTGAGACAAGTTGGTATTTAATTTTATTTGTTCGTATGACCTTTAAATTAATTGTGAGGATTATTGAAACTTCCATATATTATTCAGACTGTATTTTTTATTACTTTATGAATATATTCGAATATTTTATTGTTTGCTATTCAATATTTAAATACTTAAAGTAACATATATTTGTAAATCTTATTTATAATCTTTGTAAATTAAGAAACAGTAAAGATATAAATAAAAATGAGCAATTTCTTACTATGGCTGGAGCAGTATTTTTATATATTTTTAGTAAAATGGTATAAATACTTTATTATAATAACCGGTTTGATATTTATAACCAACTTTTCGCATAACTCTCAAAGGAGCTGATTATATTTTCAATGTTATGTTTTGAAGCACATAAGCTAATAAATCGCAAAAAGTTCTAACGTCGCGTACCAAAATCAGATTAGTTACGTCGCCAGCCCGCCAGATGTCTTTGATGGTTTAATTAATTCTGAACGCTGAACCGGAAAAGTCGTGCGCGTTTTCCTCACTTCCGGAACTTCCGTTCCGCCATCTTGATTTATCCACGTCCGACAGTTAACGCTATTAACGCGCTCGTTCACTTCCCGCTTAGTGAAACATAAAAACGTACCTGACAACAACATCCCGCGTGTAATTATCACCCTGGCTTATCCACATACGAACCGGAAGTCGAAGCGAGAGGCATCAGGCGGCCAACTTCCTCCGTTATACTGCGGTGGCAATCCAATTACCGGGAGTGCCATTGGAAGCGATCAGAAAACGTGTTGCCTTTTCAAAAGAATCTCGATTGATTTTTCGTAAAATTAAGCATGAATAAAAATCGACTATCAGGACGTTGCCATTTTTATTTATTTTTTAATTAAAATTATTTAAAGTTGTTGATATTAATATAATATACATGATTTTTGATAGGTTTTGTTATTAAATGGTTTCATCATATTTATCAAAATCTAAAGCCAAGATCGCGAAATCATTTTCTGTCGTCTCTTTTGTTCAAAAATACGCTTTGTTGATTTCTATCTTTCAAGCTTTCAGTTTAGTCCAAACGAAATAAATTAATATCTTAAATAAGATACGTTAATAGGATAAAAATATTTGAAAAGAGTTTTCGTCGAATAATTTTATCGTATTTTTATATTACGATGCTTTTTGTGATGAGATTTCTCACAGTCTGCACAATATATCTGATAAAAGTTATTCGGAATTGAGTCTTTGCCATTAGGCAGGAAAAACTGATTTGTTCATTACAGGTATGCGAATATGTTTTATACAACTTTTTGTTTTCATTGTTTACGTTCTTTTTATCTTTATTAACTTAAATAACTTTGGCAATAATACAAAATTTCTGAGTTTTCTTTTCAAAAAAAAAAGTTATTTTGAGGTAATTTTGTGTTTTCTTTTACTTTTAAAAACATATTTGTGATGCACGTACATATGTAATGAAAGATTTTAACGAGTAGCATCCACATATTCATTATTAAATGTAAAATGTTTAAAAAAATTGCATATGGTGATATAATATATAAATAAAATTGTTTAATATAAACTATAGAATTATTTCAGACTTTTCATTTATATTTGTACAAAATATTAATAAGGTACGAGGATGTGAGCATTTATGTAAATTGTTTTGCATGATTTTTTTCATACTAATAATATGTTGATAAAAAATATTTTCCAATCTAAATAATTTTATATGAAATTTTATTTGTACTAAAAGGTAGAGGGAAGTTTTCGTTTAAATAAATATGTTTTTTTTTTCGTTTGAAAACTATAATATTTATCTAAATGATACGGTAAATAGTACATGTACTAATATTTAAAAAATTATTAATGTATATTATATACATACTGGGTCTATCAGAGGGAAAGGAAGAAGAAGATCAGCTGCCATGGATATCATAATATTAGAGACTTCATATTGGTAATTCAATATGTTGAAAAAATTCATTCCATATGAAATTAGATTAAAATTACGAAAAATACTATCGCATTTTGATTACGAAAAATACTATCGCATTTAGAAAGCTAATAATTTAGCTCTTATTGCTAATGCGACTTCAGATTCATCTCATAAGGAACAAATGACATTTATTATTTCTAATGTTAATTTCAGCGAATTGAAATTTTTAATTTAAAGAACATTTTATATGCTTTGATGTTTTCTTATAATAAAACAAGTCTGTCAAAATTCTGCTTTAAAATATTTTCATTTACACGTTTTCGACAAACTTGTCAATTCAATAATGAATGGACTTATACGTCGATTTCAATAAAGTTTATTAATGGACCAAGAGATTATAGTTTTAAGGCAAAATAGAGTTAAATGAATATGCAATAAGTGACGAGATTATAAAATAACTATTACTGTTGAAACGTATTTACATGGAATTCCTAAACATATCACCGAAAATAACGATTGTGCTTTGCCGATTTTTTTCTCCTTTGCCTCTAAATAAAGCAGAAGATAAAATATTAATTAGTGTTCTGGAAAGAATTAAAAACTTTTACGATAGCCATTAATTCATTGTCAAAAAAATATGAATTACCAAATAGCATGTATTTTAGACTATTCTGAAATAATAACCGAATTTTCTAATAGAAAAGCGCGCAAAGCTTTAAATGTTATACTCAAATAAATATTTAATACCATTTCTTATTCATATTTTATTTAATTTTAGAGGTCCTCGAAAATATTAGTTTTTCAGGGCCTTGCATTTTCTCTGAAAGGCCCGTTATATATGTATTCAATTCCTTTTAACCAACTGAACCATACATACCGCGATTTTATTTTCATGCCTTGCAAACGTACGATTTTCGCAGGTAAATCTAAGAATTTACATAGCATTATGCGTATGAAAAAATATGAAATCGAAAACCAATTCACCGTAAGGAAATGAGTATTATTATATCGAACATAAAATATGTATTATTTATTTTTATTCTGAATACCGTCGATTTTTTACTCCGTACATATTTTATAGTACTTATTTAAAACGGAATTTATGTTGTATTAGTTTTTATACGAAAACAATATCATAAAATTACATAAATATTAAAATGTCATCACAACAGACGCGTGAATGAAATTTAATAATGAATATTTAATGAAATATTTTTTGTTGCTAAACCTTTTACAAGTACATTTATTTTCGGATGCTGTTATTACGCGTAATAAAAAAATAAACAACCCAGAAAAGATGTGTAAATTTAATATGAAAATTTACATCCTCGGTTTTGCTGGTAAATTTTTAACTTTTTACTTTGTACGCACGAAATTATAACAATGAAATTTATGGTTCGTATAAAAATATCATTTACCAACGTATTTTTAATCATTTATACGTTTTAACAAGCTACATTCATAACGAACTTTTGATTTTCATAAAAGCATTAAAATTATATTCAATTAATTAAATTACTACACTATCAATACGATGGTTTGCGAATGATCACAATTAATTAGCTAATTTATATGCCACTTTAGAGATGTACACGCTTACGGGTCGACTTGATTCTAAATACCAAATCTTTCATTTATATTCAAACATTTTCATTAGTGTGTGTGTTTGCAGATGGGATTCAGGGGTTACCTGATTTTCTCATTAAACGACTGCCTTGTGTTCCAGTCTGTGGAGAAGCCTCCAGAGATATCTTTAATGCTAATTTTGATAAAATTTCTCTTAATTCACCGTTCCCTTACATTTCTTTAATTTACTCCCCTGCTTTTTCACTGAAATGCGATCGTTTAAGATAACGAATATTCAGACCTTTTATGCAGATTAATCCCTTGGAGATTTTAATGCTAGCACAATATCGTTTTGATCACTTGTACACGTACATATAGATATGTTGGTACAGCTTTATGTATATGATATCGGGTAAAACAGTACCGTGTTTTGCGATTGTGAGGAAAACGCTTAAGGCGTATTTTACCTGCATATCAATAGGCACAATAGAGTTTTACGAAGTAGGGATATAACCATGGGATTTGCTATTAATTTATAATTTTATTTTCTTGTATAAATATGTATATATTTATATATTTTTGTATCTTTGTATTGTAATGATATTATTAACAATCTAAATAAAGATCGTGAATTTAAAGCAGAAAAAGGGAACCTTCTCGACCGATGAACTTCTCAACGGTAAGAATAAGGGACGCAATCGCGACTATTGGGGTCACTTTAGCTCGCAGTTAAAAATTTCCAAGCATTAACAGATTATTGACACCCCTCAGTCTCTTTATTAAGTGCTTTAATAAAGTCACACTACAATGTTAGTACAATTAATTGCATATTTATGTTCCTATATACATATATATACATGCTCCTATCAATAAAACCCACTAAGACACAAATACGGATATGACCCTTACTAACCTTCAAAGAGGTATTTGATAAATTTGCTCTTAATCATCACTATGTTTAAGAACACCAAAGCCGGAAAAACAGTGTTTTAAATAATTATATCAAATAACTAAACAATTAACGAATAATCAGCGACCAGTTCAAAGTTTTCAATACACGACTTGCCACTCTTTTTGTGAATTGAGATTACTTAATAGGAAATGACTAAGTTTTAAACGAAATGAATAAAAATATATCGAAAGAAAGCAAAAAAGTTATATAAATCGTAAGCATTTCAAAATAAAGTCAGAAAGGTTTAGCTTTTTAAAACCTTACTTCATATTAAAAATATAGACTTTTTAATAACTATAGTTTGAAAAAAATGTATATTAACTGAAATTTTAGTATTTATATCTATATATTGAATATATTTGAAGTATCTGTTACGAATGTACCATTATTCGCTATTAAGTTATACCTTAACCAAAATTGATATATTATAATATAACATAAGTTTACTCACCAACTTCGTGCAGAACAATTGCTTCGATGTCGGCTGACCATGTTTTTGGGGCGAAAATCGCTTTCAAACGTCCAGTAGAACTTCTTGCAAACACGATAAGTCCTCTGGGAGGCAAAGCACCAGTTCTTGTGCGAGGTCTGCCCACAAAACAAGACCTCAAGCTCACTGGTATAGTCAGGTTCACCTGTCTGAATTAGAAACAGAAAGTTGTCACAAAGTTCTTGTGTAACATACACAATAAGAAGTAACATAATATTTTAAATGTTCTATTTCATTCTATTTTTACAATATATGCCTTACAATAATATTATGCAATGTACCTACGTCCGACAAGTGGAAGACCACGCCATGGCGTGTACTTTATTAAATCGCAATTGTTCTCGTTCCCGAATTTCCCAATTGAAATTCTATTCAACTTGGAAAAATTAGCATTTATATGAATTCCGTACGAACAACCTTTTTTTATTTACCATTGTTACAGCTCTATTCTGACCCCACGGAATGCTTTTCCCTTTCAAGCGAAAGACACTTGTTACTGATAAACATGAAAAATCGCGTTCATTACATGGAGAACCGCTTGCTTTGAAAACACAATCTGATTGATAGAATTAAAATAAACGTTTTTCATTCGCTGTGCAAACATTTGCATTTAAATAATAAAAGCGGTTAACCAAAAATTAATTGTTTTTTTATTGCCAAGGCAAAAATATATTTATAAGAAAATTTAATTGTACTGTGCCAATAGTGCTTTTGAAATATAACTAGCAAATCTAGGACCAGATGAGCGAAATGACTAAAGAATGTTTTCTACGAAAATAATAGTTTTAGTTACTTTAATTAAACCGCAACCTTACTGTGAAATTACAAACTTAATTGTTATAATACGTGTTTTTAGATTAAATATTTTATTTACTTGAATTTGTGTTTTTTAGAATTATTTATATCAAAGTTTTTTTAACTCACAGCTATTGCTTTAGTTGGACATTTATTTTAAATATTTACCATTAAACTTATATTAAGGATATCATAAAAAAAGTATTTCAATATTTATTTACAATTATTTTTAATAATTGGTTTCAATATTTTGTTTATCAGAATCTTTTCAATACCCATTATTATTTCCGGTTAAGCCCTCTGTTGATCGTTCCACAGAAAGTCGTTTAATATTTTCACAAAGAGGAATTTTTAAGCTACGCCCGAAGATATAACGTTTGCCACGTTCCAAAGCTCGTTAAGGAGAGAGCACGTTTCCTTGATGCGTTGTTATTTTATACGTTGAACAGCATCCAATAAATCCCAGAAAGCAACGCGAATCGAACCTTAATCTCCTAATTGAATATCATCCAACGCGAACCGTTCTGAGCTGATATTATTTGTAGCTTTTCAGCTCTGTTTACCTTTTATATAGGTAAGCTTTGGCGACATCTGGGTGTGGGTGATTAACGACGTCGAATCCAGCAAAGATTAAATATTCGACGTCGAAGATTGACAGAATTCTCCGCGGATAATTAACATTCTTTTCGCGCAGCTCGGCCTAAGGGAACAAAGAGAAGAAAGAGGGCGAAAAAAGAGAGAACTTAAAAATTTTCGAGAGGGCTCGAGAATTATACGCTAATTGAGTTACTTCCACTCGGACGATGCCATTGTTGAGAATTAAGAGAAATATTTTGCTGTAACAAAGGCCCGGCTCTTTTTATTATTATCAAAACGACTCACCTGTCCGTTGTGTTGTAGGGAGAGCCCACATAAGGGCTGTAATCGGCCAACTGAGAGGCTCCCTTGTAAATTGTCTCCAACGAAAAGACGACTCCATGCTCCTGAAAAAGTAATATTTATATTATAAAAGTTGTCTTACCCGCGGGATTTCCGCGTGATGGATCGGTCTTTAATCGTTCTAGACGTGGGCGCTTTGGGAAGCTTGAAAAATATATTACGTTTCATAAAACTTCTTAAAAAACTCAAATAAAATTAAATATATAATTAAAAGCGATATTATTAATGGCTAGACAACATATTGCAATAGTACGATATATATTGTAATTATAGTATTATAAAGTAAGCGCACATGTTTATGGTATAAACGTCATTTAATAAATTAGTAATATCAAATTATAATAACTGATAATTTTCTGCATAAAAATAGATTAAATACTGTAAAAATACAATACTTTATTAAAAACGTGATATATATTTTATAAACACAATGTATAATTAATTTAATAAAAAGGTAATGGTATATCAAATACGGATTTATTTTGAGATTGACTTATACTTGTACCTTTAGAACATTTAGAAACTTGCGAACAGCTTTTAAAAGCCTGATTTCTTGCAACCGTTTTATAATGTTTTGTACATAATTTTCTCTTTAAGTTTATTGAGCACATTGAACACATATGTTTTAATCAATTCGCCAATGTACCTTAATTACTGTTATAACTTGTGAACTCAGTAATCACAAAAAACACAAAAATAAAGTAGAACCTCGGTTGACGAGCATAATTCGTTCTGGAAACGTGTTCGTATTTCAAAACACTCAAATATCAAAGAAAATTTCTCTCACAACAAATCAACCTATGTTGATTTGTTCCAAAAAAAAGCAAAAAATATTCTTATAAAAGAAATAATAAAAAATATTCGTAATTTTTTTATTATTAAAATAATTTAATTTATTAAATAATGAAATCACTGCTGTCAATGAAATATTTTCTTTTCGTTGTTCATTGGAAGATTTGGCGAGAACGTGACATTGTATTGTCATTTAATAGATTCATGACTGCCACAGTCTTTCTCGGGTGATGTTTTTCCATACAATTTTACAGATATTTCTAATCTTGTTTGAATTTTAATATTTTTCTCCTCCTCAGGCAAGATCTTCTTTGTAGCCTCGTGCTTTTTCTCGAAAAGCCAGATTTAGTTCTTCGGTGTCAGGTACTGGCCATGTTACTCCACCAACTTTTGAATATCTTCCTTATTTATTTTCAGTACTATCTTCTTTCCTTAGGACAATATTTCATCGACACTTGCCGGCTCCGATCTATTAAAAAATCCGTCTACCAAATTTGGGTTAAAAACAGTTATCTTCAAGAGTAATTATGTGTTTAATTGAGGTTTAGCCCACCTCAAGTTTTATCGACGATATTGAAGCAGCTTACGATATGGAAATGATTTTTCCAAAAGTCCCTGAAGATAAAATTTGCTCCTTCGATCGCTTCAAAGCTTCACGGAAATAGTGATTATGTGTAAAGCTTTTTGAAATCCAAAATGACTTGCTGATGTAAATGGTCCTTAAGGTCTGAATATGATGAGCAAGAGAATAATCCATAATCAACAAGACTGTGTGGCAAATTATTTTTTAAAATGTGTTTCTTAACTGAAAGAAGAATCATCGGCTCAGTACTGATTTGATTGCAAGACAGCTTGATCAAGTTAAATTGAATTATAAACATTTTTTTTTTGTTACGTTTTCGCAACCTAGGGTTTCACTGTATTTATATTATTTGACACAATCAAAAATCGTAAACATTATTAACAAAGTAAAGTTTTATTATTTGTGCAAGCTTTACTTTTGAAACTACGTGTTAATGTATTTAAGCGTTATATTGCGATAGTATAACGTCCGTTATCGAGGGTGAAACATGTGCAATTGCCATGAAATTGCATCGTCACATGCAATTCGAAGGCTACCACATAAAAGCTCCGTTCTCATTGTTCAGCTTTAACAAGGGTACAGTCGCGCTTTGAACGATGGCCTTTCCGGATACAAAACGGCATTTGATGGCGTTTTAGCTTCCGACCATAACTCCGAATTGTCCATTTATAACCAACGAAATAGATAAACGGTTCACCGTTGTCACGTTATTTGACTTGTGCTTTCAGCGCTTCTCCGCTTTGTCCCGGGGGCTAAATCTGATAAATACGCGCGTCATCCGCCTAATCGGATATTAGGGTAGAGCATTAACTTTGTCGAATCCAATCAGTCATTTGCGACGGTGATCATAAATCGGCTTAAGGCGAAAAAACTATTAATCAGGCGGCGTTGCGACCTTCGAGATAACAGACGTAATAAGATTTAGAAAAGTCGATGCTAAGAAAAAGAACGACTTTATTGATGAATGCTATCAAACAATATATTTGTAAAGTTTTATCGTTAAATGGGTAAAATATTTGATGTTACACAATTAAAATTTACTTATATATTAAATATATATTTCTTTTATTTTGTATGTCAAATTATTACTAGAACTTTTTTAGTTGATTTCTCGAAAATTTAAAGACAATCTGATTTGTTCCTTAATATCAACGAAACTGTAATTTAATACCTAATTTATCTAAAAAATTAAACTGTATTTTTGTTTTACTACCACAAAATCAAACGCGACACAAATTTAAGTCGTTATCTAAATGGCTATGCAATAAAAAGTATATTGTAAAATCTATTTTACAAATTTTTTTACCAGTTTTCACAATCTATAATTTAGTTTTCATAACTTGGTCGAACGCTATACAAAATTTCAATGTAAATATTTTTTATTATACTAGTATGTTTTGGTTTTTTAAGTCAAGGGCAAAAACAAGCCAAGGAAAATTGCGAATAAAAAACAATGTCATTGATTAACTGCTGGTTTTAACGTTTGACTTAAGGTTTTTAATCAAATATTCGAATTATACGCTTGATATTTAATTATATGAATATTCGAATTTTGTAAAATCTGTTTATGGTATCACGAATGAAATTTAAAATTAAATCTTAGAATGAAACAATTTGTATACTTGAGTCATTTTTTTTCCTAATATACCCGAGTGACTAGTACCACTCCAAAATCCATAGAACTTTATGTGCCTTTATTTTGTTTCGCAAAAAAAAATTATTTACAAATATATTGCTATCAAAAAATATATTTTTAAAGTTAAATCGTTAGCTGAATAAAATTTTCGATGTTATACTTATTTTTTCTAATTACGTTAATGTCAAATAATGGGATGAGAAATATTCTTAATTAAGAAAGATATATATAGCAATCTAAAATAACGTAATTAAAATATACGGGTCTGTTCCAAAAATATTTTTTAATATTTTTTAAATAGGAAAATTATTTTTCAAGATGAAAAAATAAAAGAGAGAGAAATCAATGGTTTCAAATTTTTATTTCAAAATCCTTCAGATTAGGTTAATTGATATATGATAAAACGAATGATCTTTTAACGATGAGTTTGGTAAGAAATCTATTCGATTTAATAGTCGTGGTATATAATAATTTAATTTTAGCATTTCAAGAAGATTAAATAAATTGTAGTTTAATACTAAAACTTAATCAAATGTTTTGGCTTCGCCAAATATTGTAACAATTCCTTATTACATATTTTTAAAAGTAGAAGCCCTGTGGTAAAATAAAATAAAATAAAAGCAAAAAATAATCTTCAGATTAAACAATACTGATCTGTAGTGTGCTTTAATAATAAATCTAAAATTGCAATTTGAGATATTAATACATTTTTACTTGTCCCATGTTTTCATTAATATTTATTGCCTTTTAAATGTATATTATAAATTTTTGTGTAAATTAATAAATAATTAATGATTTATTTTGTATGTTAATTTCTATTTGTTGTATTTTCATACTCGTGGGTCATAAATAAAATATATAAATTATATAATTACTATCAGCAATGTTACAAAACACTGCTTTGGATTATATTTTTTTAAGCAAGCGTTCAGGAAAATCTGTATTTAAAAAACATCTATCTTTAAAACCATCTTAGCATCAAATTATTTTAATTAAACTTTTTTGAAAAAAAAAAACTTTGCAGCTATTAAAGATTATTTTCAATATATAATTTAACACGTTTAATTAACATAAATCACATAAAATTGTCACCGAACTAATTGACACACAATTACACAAAGGACTCATCACGGGCAAATAGACAATTAATTAATAGAATTAATACTGCCCCACCGAAACGTGTATATATGACAAGACAAAGGACCAGAGTGGCAGTTACGGTTATTTCGTGACCATGGCTGAAGAATCGCAGCCGAAATATATTATACATATATATATTGAAGGTGAGATAAACATTACGATATAAGCAATAAAGTAAATAATCATTTTCAATACCTTAATATATATAATTTCAGACTTATCTGTGGTAAGTATTATTAAAATAATAAAATTATCTTCAACGTCAAAGTGAAAGATAATTTTACAAAGAAATTTTCAAAACGATTGCTTATATTATATTTATCAATACCAGTAAAAACCCAGTTAAATCAAAGATCGAAGACGCCCATTAATTGACTTGGTACACTCATCCTATTAAAACTCGACAAAGCCAGTTTCGTTTCAAACCAATAAAGGCTTTTTCTGATATATGAAGCGTAAAATAAGGGTATTATTAACTAATTGAAAGTTTTTATTTTAGTAATTGGACATTCTTTTGCACTTACAACTTTCATTACTCACACATACTTCATTATAATTGATTGTGCTATAAGCCTCAAGATAATATATATAAATTAATATTGTTTTATTTGGTAAATATGTACAAAAAAATTAAATTATAGCATTAGTATATATATAGTACAATTTGATCATCATAATGAATAAAACTCAAAAAATATTATATATTGTATATAAATAAGAGCATAAACTGTATATTTTTATCTAAAAATTAAACAAAGTTTGTAAATAGCGTAATGTAAGATTTAGCACAGTCACTGAATAAATATTTTATAGAGGACTTTAATTAGAATATGAAATTATTAATAAACTATAAATATTTTTAAAATATTTACTGACGCTTTCATAGTGTTTGGTCTGAAAAGCCAATTTTACCGGCCCGCGAGCAGAAAGTTGCTCATATAATATCAGTGTTCCGCAACATGATTTACTCACAATATATCAAAGATCTTCTCAGAATTCTGCGGCACACCACAAACAAACACGGATATAAATATAATACGTAATGGAAAAGGCAAACAGAAGAATATTATTTTTTCATCTGATAAATTTAACAAATATTATTTCAAAAGAGATAAATATACTTATTAAAATAAGTAAATATTATTCTGAATTGCTAAAAAATTCTTTATACCTTAATATTTGTTTTCAGAAGTATCTATAGTATATAGTCTAAGTAAGAAATAATATGTTAAAGAAAAAAAATTGAATATTTACAAATAAAACATTTTTTATTATTATTATTGGACCACAAATATATTTTAAATTATAATTTCTTTGATGCTTTTGTTTTGGTCAATGTATCAAGATTGCTTATTTTTTTATATAAGTCAAAGTATTATATTTAGTTTATAATTGATATGGTGCAACAATTAAAGTTACGTTCACAACATTTTTGTATAATAATGTTTGCGTATACGTGTCATATTATCCGTGTCTACATCTAAAGTATCTAGTCAGCTCTGAATCAAGTTGAACTTTGGCTTCCGTCCGACGTGAAGAGGGAAGCGCCAGCTTTTTGATCTTCTTCGTCTGTCGATGATCAGCGGCTCCATCTAGTTTGAGCTCATACGAACCCAGTAAGTCGAAGTAAAAGATCTCGGCTGAAGTTCTTTATAATGTTTTCGGATCATGTCTCGGACCGTTGTTGATTTAGGCACTGTTTATCCGTTTTTATACTAAATGTGATAATCTGGGGCTTGTTTAGATAATCCGGTTTTCTTAATAAACTTTTATAACTATATAAATAGATTGAGACCTGTTATCTGGACAAAACTAGAAAGGCCATATATTTTGTTGTGAAAGATCTGGTTGTCTTGTATCTTAAAGTTCTGTCATATGTTTTATGATAATAATACTCGAGTGGCTATTATGATGCTTTTAATTGAATCCGTCTATTGTCATGCACGGTTTGCATTGGTTGGCAGGAAAAAAGACCTCGACGGATTGTGAAGTTGATGAATAGATTTATGCCACTTTTAATGCGTTTTCTCACGCTGGACTATTAAGTGTTTCGTACACATTATTCGCAATAATATTAGATATATATATATATATATATATATGTTATTCCACTACTATACAAAACAAATAGATAATGTTCATTGCAAACTATTGTAGAATTTTCTTAAGCCAAAATATCTATACAATACCAATACAAGAAAATGAATGTTATTTTTTCTTCGAGCAATAGTTTTTTTTTGTCATACAAGAAAGCTGTGTGAAAATGTATACTACATATTATAAGTACAATTCCTACCTTGTGTTCGTTGGGAATAAAAACGCCGTGAAAAGCGATCTCGGACCTTCTGAACCTCTCCTCCAAGGGGTACGTTTCTTTGCAGCCGGCCCAGGATGACCCCAAGAAGCCGCAGATCAGCAAACACAGCAGCGTGTTCGCCAACGCCTCCATGTCGAGGATTCTCGAACACGTCCGCTGTTCGCGAACACCACCCTTATCCCTCATGGCAAGGGAATCGCCTCATAACTTTACCACTACACGCCACTGAGCCACATTTTCCGGATCACATAACAGAAATTTCTCAAGGCGCACTCAACACGTTGCCCGAATAAGTATAATATACTGACAAATTTATTATTATTTGTTTCGCACCGCACTGCCTACTTGCGCACAGAACCGCGTACCGAGATCTGAAAATAAAAAGAAAAACGACCGCATTAAAATACATTCACGTGCCTCTTATTCACGAGGAGTTGAGTTATCTCGACATTTATTCCTATTGCATGTTCTGTATGTAAATAATAAATAATTTAGTCTAGTTGAACATATTTAGTGTTATATTTTTACAAATAGCTGTATTATTTATTGTATATGCATAGTATAAAAAATAATTGAAGAAGCAGAACTCTATAATATTAAAAATAAATGATTATTAAATGTTTTTTATAAACCGTTAAAAAAGCTTTAATTGGTATTATTGTATAACTCTGTTATAATAACAATACTGTAGTTAATTTATTTGTTCATTTCATTACATGTGATAATTTTTTTTAAAATATTTTTAGCACGGTGCATATTTTATTTATTGTCTATTAAAATGCTGAAATTTAGTAAATAAACAACTATTTAATTTAAAAACATAATATTGAATTTAAAATATCAATTAACCATATATTTAGGTCACTGACTAATGCTCAATAGCAGTGACCTTTTTATTTAACTACTGATTAAAATCAAGAATTTAATAAATATCTTGCATATAAATATAATCATTACGACACAGTAATTCACAAAAGCAATTAACTCTTAAGACTCAACTTTTAATATTTTTATATTTTGAGAAACATTAATATTTATAATTAAATATAAAAGATGTAACAATAATATAAATAAATTACTTTCACCACCATTGCATCATTTTGTGCTACGTAATTCTACCACTAATTATTGAATCCGGCTAAATCAATATCATTGACACATTATTCACATGGAGTTCTCATTACATTGCAACTAAATTCACATTAATAATATAGTACATCGTAACAACTGTCAACTTTACTGCAGTAAAATGTTTTTAAATTTAAAGTTAAATTTTATCGTGCAGTTTCACACCGTGATATTTGTTGGAGCTTCAGTTAACGGTTTTTTTAGCACACTCTTTGCTGTAAGTCGTCGAATTGTATTCTTTCATCAGCAACGAGATGGTGGAAACTTTTCTCGGTCTCGGTTCCATTGTGGTGAGAAAACTTTAATTAAAAATGAATTACAAAATTCAACGAATGAAGCTGCGAGATTATTTCTGTGAGAAATATCCCGCAGATTAACGGAAAAACAGTATGTGAAATTTCTTTTAAGATACAGATTTATTGTGAGAGGTGTTTTAAGCTAAAAAAATAATCTATAATTTTTTATCCATTTATTTTTCCTTTGCTAACACAAAATTAAGCTATTAATAGAATTATTCCTGCCGCTTTAAAAATACTATTACTCTATACTTCACGTTGCGAGTAATAAAAATATTTATGTATCCACAACAATAAAATATTCTGATCCAACTTGTCGATGGAATTTGATGTATTATTTTTTACAATATATACATGATCACTTTATTCAGAAATAATACTTATTTTTGTTCTTTTATTTCACTGGTTTTATTAAAAAAGAATGTAGAAATTATCCTTAAAAGTAAAGAAATATTTTAGCATGGTTTCTACATTATTTTAATTTTAGAATTTAATTTTTAATAATATTGATACGTAGGCCGCATGAACAAATAGTGTAGGACAATGGGCAGGCGGTTGGGCATCCCTGGTATTAATAATTTATTGTATATATTTAATGTAAAGAACAGCAACCGTTAATAATATATTTATTTATTTAAATATTATTTATAAGTCATTCTCTATAAAAGTTTCCTTAAGTTTAAGAACACGAAAAATCGTAAAAATAATACAAGAAAAACATATAATACCTACATATATACATATGTACACATGTACCATAAATAAGTCTAAACTTAAGTCAAGGTCGTAAAACTTTTAAGATGAAAAGCCAAATATGTGTATCATAACAATTTAGAATCTTACGTCAGTAATAAATATATTATTTTATCAAACTATTTTTTATTTGAAAAATAAACCAGTTTAACAAAATAACCGAACTTTTACTTTAAGTATCAATATTTTAAGACCATATTTAAAAATGTATTAGATTGTATACTAAGTTAAATTATAAAAATGGATAAGTGATATAAAAAAAATATTTTTATGAGAACGTAATAAAATGATAATGATTATTTAACAGCAAAGACTTTAAATATAAATACTAGATAGCGTTGACTAAACTATTTATGTATATTTATAATTTTATTTGCCTTTACAACTATGAGCTTAGTAGATAATATATTTTTCTTAAGGACTGCGCTTAAAATAATTCTGTCTAGTCATCAGTAGGTAACCAGCACTCTGATTACGAGTAATATTTTTTTATATATTTATCTTTACGTGACAAGAGTTTATCAAAATAAAACTTGAAAAGTAAATATTTTAAAAATACATTGAAAGTAAAGAATTAAACTAGTAAAACTGAGAGTGATTTCTAACATTGCCAATTTGGCTTGGATCCGCATACTTTTTTTTGTATAATATGACAACTAAAACATTATAAACTACGCACGTTGCTTACTAAAAAATAAATTAGTTAAGAGGCATTATTAAAAAACGAAATGCACTGAAATTTATGTTGACCATATGAAAAATTAAGTCATTCTTAAAACTAAATAGTTTTGCCGGACCACTCATTATTGTTGCACAAGGTTCGTTAAAAGATCATACTAAGTAATGGATATGTGATGCTTGTATTTATAAATATACAAAGCGACCTATCTAAAGAGATGTTAAGTTCAAGAGAATTATGAAAAAATGTATCTTCTTAAAAGACAACCCCAAAATATCGTATCAGGGCAAACAGGTAGCGATTCCTTTGCCGCTGAATTTATGCAATTCTAAGCGAAAATACATGTTCTGGCTAGAATAATCTGATAATATATTTCTATAATAATGAATTAAGTTAAGACCCGAATCATTTAAATTGTTCAAGAAACGTTAATCACATACCATTTAACCGAACATATATAAGCCAGTACGCTATTAAATCACTTAATTTATAACTTCTGTTTGGGACTTTAAAAAACTTTTACTTGGAATACCACTTTGATTCTGACTTGAAATATACAACAGTTCATTTCGGTATATTTAACTTTTTATTAGGACTAGGACGAAATACAATTTTTTCAGTATCAACATTCTGTTGTAATCTGACAGGTGTAAGCCTAATGCGTAGCAACGGGGTAAATCTGTAGCAACTGGGTAAGTCAATCAGTAAAACAACTTAAAGTATTACAAAAAGTCGCCTTAAAATAATTTACTTATACTTACGGTAACGTTGAATCACGTATAAAATCTCTGTTTCATTATAAAGGAACAGAGCTTAAAGTGACGTAAATAAAGAAGTAATCAATAAGATACCCAAGACAGTGAATTTGATTTTATTTATTGTAAAGCTTCTATCGCAATTATGCATTTTCAACGGGTTAAACACAATAAACAACTACTAAGTAAATAGTGAGACACGCTTGATATCTAATTTATTAATTATAAAGTATTATTACTACTTACAAAGATAAACATAAGTCACTAAGCACGACATAGCTTGATTGTATTTTATTATTTATTACAATATTTATCTGTGAGATTGAAAAAATTAGGGAAAATTTAATCTATGATGATCGATCGGTATTATAATTATAAAATAAACCTTAATTTCGATGTTCTCAAAATTATATTATTTAAAAAAATCTAGCTTAGAATTTCAAAAGCAGAAATGGAATCCAGTGATAAGGATGCTTATACAAATCTGATTGAACAAACAAAAAATAATAAATAGCTAAAGCATCCCTTTCCTGCAGATTTTAAAAATTATAGTATAAGTCTGCACTTCAAGAGATTAACCTGCTCTTTAATATTTCAATAATCATTTTAATTTGATTTTATAAAAGCAGTTTTATAAAAGCACTTTGCGAAGCGTCTTGTGGCTTTATACATTATATTAAATTATACATCGATACGGCTAGAGGAGCCCTATTTTTATAGTTTGTAAGATATCTCATCGCTATATTTTATAACATCAAATTTCTAGGTGCTGATTTATTATATATTTGACTAAAAATATGATTTTTTTCTTTACATCAAAAATTTTTTTTTAATAAAAATGTTTCCATAATCCAAATATACATAATTTGATGGGCGGACCAGATCGAAAGTTGAGTATATTTAAAATTGAAATGGCAAATTCTCCGACACCTTACGATTTTCAATTATAACTTCGGAAAATAACTATTTGACGTTCCATTACTGAGCGGACCCGTCAAATATTCCAAAGAAAGTTTCTCAAAAAGTCCTCGCAAACAGTTGCTCAACTTCCTTGATGAAAAATGAAGTTGCCAAAGGAACCGGCGTTTGCGAATAAATATATATCGACGGGGGGTTTCTATTTGAATTATAATAAAACATTTATTACGCGGAATACACGTGGGCGAACCCGAATTATCCGTTTAATAAATATGCCAGACGAACGGAGCGTGGAGAAATCTTTGCGGTGTAATTTTCCGATTGGAAGAATACTTACTAAGAGAACTTATCCGCTATTTTCGTATTCTTCGCTTCGTTTGATCAGATTTTTATTTCCACGGCACCAAGTTAAATAATATGCTTTTCATTAGCATTGTAATTGGTGTATCTACGTAATTAGGATATTCTTAATCGTTTAATAAGTGTTTTTATTCAAAATTTGATTATATTAAATCGACGTTCTGCCGAATTCATTTTATAAATAACTCGTTACCGCTTATTACATCGTGCAAATACACAAAATTAAAGTGAATAGAAATATGTCAATCCTTCAGATGCTATTATTAAGCTGCTCTTCAAAATAAATCAAAGGCTTTTGTGTTCTTAACACTCGTAAATAAACGATAAACGTACTAACGGCGAAAATCGGAAAGGAAATTAAACTCGGTGTAAAATATCGTATTCTGTTCGTTGACTCCAAAAAGCATTTCGTGTGTATCTATACAGATATGTGTTTATTTATATATTCAAAAAGCGTTCACAGCCTTTCGATACTTTATCGTGAAGCGAATACGTTTTCCACGTGCACCAGAAATCCATAATCTTAAATCCAGTTGTGTGAATGTGCCGTAAAACCTATTCGGCGACATTCCATTTTATAGCCGATCTGAGGTCAATGGGCGCAGATATGGACCCTGTGTGGGAAAATAGTGCGTCCAGTGTTATCAGCGCGTGTAAATCACGTTCGAGATGGAAAACAATCGGCAATCTATTCCACTTTATGTGATTTTTGGTAGCACAAATGATTATAAATAAACTAAATAAAAAAATATTGAGCAAAGCCTTATTACGAACGTGAATTATATAATAAATCATGGATAAGAAAATAATTTACGAGTCGTGAAGGTTGAGCTCCTATGCTTCAAGTTTTGTTACCGAAACATTTCCCAGAAGGTAACTTTGCAAAACATGTTGGTAAAGGCTATATCATATTTTAATTACATACAAAGAAGAGTTAATTTTATTATGTTTTAATTATACCGCTGAATTATTGATATCATTTGATACTAAAACCAGGAAAACTGACAACATGTGTCAATTCATAACAACCAATCAAGTATTATTATTATTATTATTTTAACAACCAATAACCCAATAAAAGTTATAAATAAGCTTTCCGTGGGCATGGTAAGCTTATAGTCAGACAGATTTAAATATAATTGAGGGAGTAAAGCATTTCAAATACCTGGGTAAATTGTCAAGTTTGAAGAAATAATTAGCCACATATATACAAATTCTGGAAAAACTCAAAAACGCTCGTAAAAAAAGAAGCTAAGGTGCTAGTATACACATAATAACTATTCTTTCTGAACATTTTCTATTAAAAAAAACGAGTATTCAAATTATAAATTATGATACAAGAAAACTAAAAACTAAAGTGTCATAGAAGACACGAATTACTAATAAAACGTCACAGTGAAACGCGATTCTTATAACATATATTTTGCAGACGTCGTTTATGTGTAGAGAAAATCTCCAATTGCTCTTAAAAATGATTCCGAAGTCCTTAGTGAAAGTTTCTCTTACCAAGACATTCCCACCGAGAATGTTGAAATATTCTGATAGTACTCAAGTTAAATTACATATTATTACATTTTTCGACACTAAATGGCAGTCTCATTCACTTTGTAAAGATAAAAAACGTAACAGATCGAATGCATCTCAACAGTTTTAAATTATTGGCATACAAAGAAAAACTGTAATGTGCGATTGCTGTATTAATGCCCAGTTGATGGTCCAGGTTAGACCTCCCGAAGATATTTTTTCGACATTCGTAGATTACAAACTGTCTACGATTTAATACTCAATTTAAGCTAATAATCCATGACAGACTTTTTCGAAATCAGTATATACGACTGCTACTTGTATTACCGTATAAAGAGATTTTGTAGATATTATAATAAAAGACAGGAATTTAGTGACAGTATTACAAATGAGACAAAAACTATGCCGTTGATCAAACTAAACTTACTTAAAGTAATAGATAATTGTTTCTAATCAATAAGGAGAAACTGATAACACTGCAACTAATTAAATATTTGCGTAATCCAGAATTTTTCACACTAGTAAAAAAAATAATGCCTTCTTTAGTTATTCTTTAAAAGCAGAAATATATAAAATGCGAAAAGAAATTATTCGCAGATTATTTAATGGCTCGCCGAATTTTGAGGACCTTCGCGACTCCATTAAAACATTAGAATCTACTGAATAAATTGAAAATTTATCATTGGCGCAGCAATTAGAAAAAGAAATTTCTTTCCGCCGAGAAATAAATTAAAATATTGTAATCGACGGGCAAGAAAGCAAATAATTTACAGTCTTGTTGTCAATTTAACCAACATCAACACGAAACGAGAGTAATTTATCTCTGATAATGACTTTGCTGCTTGTTATGTCTCAGATAGACATAGCTGTTAACATATAATTAAAATATACCCAAAATTAAAGTTTAAAAATGATATTTTTTATTAATATTAAAATTTAATCCCCTGTTTTCTACTGCAACTGCACATTATCCAGCTTTATGTAAAATGAACTTTAGTATACACATATACAAGAGGGTTGAGTGCAAAATTACCTCTTTCTAGAAAAAATAATTTTTGAGATATTATTTTTAATAGGTCAAGAAGCTTGACATTATTTATTAGTAGGTTACTTGTTAAAAATACATGATATTTCACCGTAAATCATGTTTAAAAAACATTTTCCATAATATGTAGATTGATTTCAGCGCGTGTTGTATTTGCCTATTTGTTTACTCGACGTGAACGTAAACACAATAATTCAACGGATTACGATCGTCCCTATACGCCGTTCCGTAGTATATTCCAATCGACGTTCCAAGGCGATCTCGCGCGGCACGTGCGATTACGCTGTGACAATAAATCACGATTTTCCACACGCACCGTCGCGGTTTTCCGCCTACAGGTGAGTTACTCTGGAAATTGTTAGATAAAATATTGTGTACAAAATGGCTTGTTGAAACAATGGATAGTGAACTTTGTTTCGCAAAGTTTTGTTGTGCTTTTGTGCGCTTTGATGTCCAAAAGCGTAATATCTTGGAGGAACCACTGTTTGCACACGTTTGCCCGATTTTCTCAGGTGAGCGTTTGCAATTTCAATTCTCGCCGAGAACAATGCCATTAGCCGTTTGAAACAGAGTACAACGGTTATAGTACCTATGTTCAACAACAACGCTTCAAATGGTCTTTATACGTTTCGCCAAATCGTCTACGCGAAACTATTATACGTTTGCATTATAATAACTAACAACGCCACAAAAGAAATGCTGCTTTGATTTAAGTAAATAATTTTTAAAATTGTGAATTAAAAATAAAAATTTGACTATTGATTAACCTGAGTTGTATAATATAATCCTGTATCAATATATGCCATATATACAGTTAATTACCATTAAAAATAGAAAGATAGAATTGAATAGAAAAAATATCGTCATAAATTCATAAAATATGCGTGAAATTTTATTTTTTTATTTTGTAAAATATGAGCAAGATCTAAAAACATACCGCTAATGCGTTGTATCATACATAAAAACGCAAACGTTGGTAATCGGTTAACATACATCAGTTTTGTACCAGAAGCTTGAAAAAGAGTTTTTCTAGGTATACACGCCGACGCGACTTCGTGGAAAACAAGAATATATAGTATTTCCATTTCTTTATATTTATACGTTTCTGAGGAATCTCGTTTAGGGTTATTTATCCATAAGAGAGAAGTTTGCAAAATTTGGCAACTAGACAAGAAATGCATCTACGTTAAAATTGTGCACTATGTGATCGTAAAATGCGCTCTAAATTATATATTTTCTATATGCTGATGAAATATGTAATCAAATTGACATTTATATCTTAACTCATAAAGTAATTGGTTGGATATATCAGAAAGATAAAAACGATAGAAAATCAAAAACTTGTCACTATCATGACAATTTTCGTAATGTGAACGACTAATGTTATACAATATGATAATAATGCAAAAAAATCACACATTAAAAAAATGCGACGATGGATATGCAACTTGGAAGCAAACACTATGGATGATTGGTGGGTTAAAGATATTCAGATTTTGACCAATCTAATCGAACAATTAAATTTTTATTCAAATAATATTTTTAATTATGACATAGCTAATTAAAAAAAATTAAGCAAGTTTTTAATTTAAAATAAACACTTTCTAAGTGCATCTAATATGATACATATCAAAAATATGTTAAAGTACGTGCATCATAATTGTGGCTTCAATCGCATGAGAAGAAATGGATATTTTAGATTGCATTATAGCAATATGTATAAATCAATATCTTTCAATGCAAATAGCAATGATTTTTAATTAAATAATAATTATACATTAAAAGTGAATTTCTGTATTTTAATAAAAAAATATTTTTAGAAATGGACCCATCAAAGAAGAGATACGTTGATCATAATTTTTTTAATGTGTGGAAAGAAAAATCTTTATTTACTTTGTACAACAATAATGTTTTATATTTGAATGTAAAGAGACTACAGCTGTTTTTAAAGAGTATACTTAAAGGGGAAACTTTTAATCAGAAAAAATACAAAAAATTTTCAATCATTGAGCTGAAAATTTTATATAAAAAAATTGGAAATAATTCACAAAAACATTTAGAAAACTGAATTGTACAAATCTTAACATTGTAACTAAGGCTAGTTACTTTATTTCATATAAAATTTCGAAAGATAATAAGTCATTATCTGAGGATGACTATTAAAGATCGCATAATTTCAGAGTGTCCCGTTCAGTATTATGTCCCGACAAAAATAACCTGAAGATGTTGAAGTCTGTCAGCAAGTATTATCTTTTTATAAAGAACATACTACATAAGTTTGATGTAACTGAATATCTTGAATTTGGCTATTCCGAAAAAGGAATGATGGCACAGAACAAAAATTGATGAAAAACCATGACGTATATATTTTTTGCTACATCGGAATTGAAAATAATCCACTCTTAGATATTTTGGCTATCAATTATTCCAGGTATGCAATCACATATTTATAATCATTGTAAAATGTCGTATATTAGATAACATATAAGAAACTACACATGTATAATATATTACATATTGAAAGATAGTATCCCCAAATATCAATTATTTGCACTTATATGGTTTGATCGACAATAACCTCAATCTTCCTAAGTACTAAGTATATATTACATGTTTACGTTTAAAACGTACCTGGTTCAAGGAAGGGAAGCAATGATAATGTTATTGTATTATAAAAAGAAAAAAACTCACTTTTCGGCCTCGGAAGCCCGTCAACGCAACACAAAATTTGAAGATTTCAACACATATATTGTTGTATGATTGTTTATGTAATTTAATCAATGTATTCTTCTTATTCTCAACACATTATGTATATATTTAATTTTCATATTTATAACACACCTAGTTAATTTGCAATCCGATTATTTATATTCAGTCAAATGGAACAACGCACATGACGAATTAATGAAAATTATTGTCGCGTAGCAAAATTTTACTAATAAATAATTATTTACAACTGTTGTCAAGGTACTGTCGGCCATTTTGTTTTATATTTGAATGCTGATTTTTCATTGGTCGACAACAAAAGAATTCATTAGCGGAGGCTCAAAAATCATTATCATTTTGAAATATTGATATTTTGAAGGAAATGAAAATTTTTCGTAAGTTCCCCATTTACATTTAAAGCAGAAAAAGCTCTACCAAAAATTTAATTAGCAATAGTTTTTTTTAATAATTTTAATCTTCTAAAAACAAATACTAAGCAATGGCAATTTAAAGCTTCTACGCGGTTTTAAATGATGAGAGATTTAAAGAATTAAAAAATCAAGCAAAAAAATTATAGTTGATATACATACCAGTGCGAAAGATTTATGTATAATGTATATAAACAAATCAAGACATTGCTTTCAAATCTCAAATAAAAATATTTAATTATTTGCATTTCATCCAGCAACTAATTTATCTTATTTATCTCATTAAAGTAAATTGTAATTTTAATTTTTTTTTTAAGTTATATAAGGGTGTAAATATGGTATTCTTACTATTTTTTAGATAACATACTTTAAGTTCTATAACTATGTAAATATGATTAACTTTTTACTCTCTCAAACTTCACCTGTCATATCATAGTAGTCAAATCAGTATTATTTTTTATTTGTTTTTCATTTATGATTTAGAAAAAATAATAAATCTCTTTATTATTATTATGTATATTTTTATAAAAAAGGGATCATAAGATTTTAAATCTATTTTCTCGAAATTCAAGCAATATGTGTTCTTCTTATTTCTCATTTTCTGAAATAATAAGTTTAATTGCAAAAAAATTGTCTGTAGCTCTAATTATGATTACTTAGTACACATCACAAAAATCTTTTGAATCTTAAGCTTAATTTCAACCACAAAATTAAATGATGAGTTGAATATTTTTAAAACATTAAAAAAAGTGCACTCATCACAGTTTAATTTTTACAATTATTTATATAAAATGGCAATATTGCATATAAATAAGTTTTACTTATAAATTATAAGCAATTTTATTTTCTCCCTTATAGTACGTTACTGATATACCCAACCACCCCCTGATTATTTTCCGACTATGGCTTTGGCACGTGATGGTCCAATAAATATATTTCAAAAACAATTACCCACTACTTCTACATCCTATAACTATAACAAAATAATTTTATCAATTGAAATATATGTATAAAAAAATAGATGTATTGAGCAATCTCCGAAAACATATTTGTGTTAGGCAAGCTCTTTGAGAAGCTGGATGGCTCGTGTAAAGGGCATGTTTTTAGGCGTTGAAGTCTTGGCTGCTACAGCGAAGAATAAGGGACGCGATCGTGATTCTCTATAGCACACCAACTTCTTAGCAACTCTGCTCGAGCATTACTCTCAAGTATTGAAGGGAATATTTCTGATTAAAATTTTGCTTAAACTGTAAGAGAAATATGCTAGACAATGTAAAATGCTTTTGTTTATGTAAGATTGTGGCATATGAAAATGCTGAAAAGCAGCAAATTGTTGATCGATTACCTCTGCAGCGTATTCAGATCATTTTATAAAGACAGTGAATCTGCATTTGTACAAATATTCTAAAACACTTGCAGATTATAAGTATATGATAAATATTTTGAATTCGCATAGCTTATTATACTGACGGGGGTCACTTAATTAACTTAAAAAAGTAAAAAGACCGTATGATAAACCGAAGTTGCTTTACTTTCAAAGAATAAGTTCATGCTAGACTTTGTAGAATGCTTTTTGAAAGTCGGTATAAACTACACTGACCTAAATTTTATAATCGAAATACGTTTCCACCGCCTTTGAAAGCCACAAAAGAACAAAAACCATGTTGTTGGTCCACTAGCGTATGCCGATCGTGTTTGTAGATATATTTGTGATAACTGTATTAAATAATTAAGCAGTTACCGAATGAACAGCCACTGATCTAAAATTTGCGATACGTTTATCACCCTTCTTGAGGACCAAAGTGATTTTGGTACATCTCTACGAATCAGAAAACAGTGAAGTGAGATATTAAAAATGTATCGGAAGGGAGCTTCTTAAAATATACAATAGCAACTAATCTGGAAAAGTAATCTTTTTAAAATAAGCATTTTTTTAAAAAAAAATATATTTATTTTTAAATGAAGAACGTAGTTGATATGCGTTTTATAGATTTTTTCTAAGAAATTTGATAAATAATGATTATTACTACAAATACATTTTATTACATCTGCAATTTTACCTTGAATTTGCGAAGTTTATGATCTCTCTTCGTAAATTAAAAATACCTGCTGAAGCGTGAATTGGGTCTGCTCTTTATCCACGCATCGATTGCTACAAAGAAGTGATTTCCGAAACAAACAATAGGGTGCGAAAAATTGCCAGATGCTCTAATGGAAAATAAAACAGCTACCGTCAATGGATCCGCCGCCGTGGATTATTTTACGATCCACGAAAAAGAAACGTCAAAACGTCACTCCGATGAAAATAAAACCCACTCTCGGGGCCGTAAAATTTTCGGGGTCTGAAACGCGCTGAGTCACGGTGACTTGGGGGAGACAAAGTTGATTTTTTGATGACTTATTATGGAAAAAAATTAAGTGTCAGTTTAGCTGACAGATTTACTTTCGGATGTCGGCTCATACCTTTTTTATGACAGACAGACGGACGCAACGTTACATATTTGACTTAATTACGTTATTAATAATTCAGAAATTTATTTGTATTGTGTATCACAGCTATACGTAGTAATTGATTGATTACGTGATAATTTTGGTATTTTATTTTGCTTTTTCAAAATACAAAACATATTTAATTGTAAATAGATAAGGTATCATTTAATAAATATATATATTGAATAATAATAAAAATAATTCATATACTATTATTGATACATAATATAGATACATTTATAGTCTGCTAGGCATAAGCAAAGACGTAATTATGTAACAATTAAATAAGTCAATCAGATTTAATAAATACCTACAAGTAAGCATTAACAACCAGACTAAAAGTTTGAGAATCAGTGACATCTATATAATTAATTTAAAATATTATTGTTTATTATAATTTATATCCAATAAATATCACCTTGCAACTATAAATAGCACAGTTTTATAAAAAAAATAAAGTTTGCTACCGTGGCTCGAACCCTTTGTCCCTGGATCTTTTTAGTATAGACTTTTAAGACTACGATATTAAGACCTTAATATATATTAAATTAAAATATAGTTTTTGTCTACCATATATTAATGATTTACTCTAAGGATATAAATCAATAAGATAAGAGAATTCTCAATCTTCAAAGTACCATAAAAACAAGGTTGAAAGAGCGTACCCAATCTGAGTATATGTATATTTATATATCTTGTTCATCCAGATATGCGAAAGTGGATACTCGCATATATTGTATCTACACATATATTTTTATCTTAAAATAAATTGCTGATGTCGTCAGCCATTTTTCCAACCCACCCGATTCCTTGCCATGTTTCGAAAACTCGCGAGGGCCACAAAGCCTTCGACCCGTGGAAATGGAGGCTGTATTTCCCGCTTACGCAACACTTTGTACAACATCCACCCCGCAACTTGACATACACACTCATCCACATGTAAATTGCGCTCATTTCACAAAATAAATTTCCCCTTTGAATACCCACGGTTCGAAATTTTCCGCGCACGCAACGAAACTTGCTTAGCTTTTCCATTGTTAACTATAATATTATTCGTATACGACCAACTTTTATATTTTCTATAAAGGCTTGCCATGAAAAACTAAAATTATTCGATTAAATTCCCAGTGATTTTAATATAACTTACAAGCTTCACTCGTATGTAAAATGCTCATATTTTATTATGATTATACGAGTAATATATATTCAAATTATATGTAAATTGCATTGCGAGTTTTATTCAATCAAACTTTGTAAAACACAAGTTTAAGGGTAGAATATTAAATGTATGAAAAGTTTTATTTTGGTAAGAAATAAATAAAAGTGTGTGCCTGACACTTTATGTTAACACCTTTATTATTTCTTTGTAAATTATTGATAAACATATAATGGATTTTATTTATCATAAATAAAATAGAGTTAATAAGTTGATGTTTTAAAAAATATTTACTATAGTTTATTAACGTTAATTCACTTTTGTGTAATAATATAAAATATTTAGATCATTCACTGACTTAGGAAAAGCTTAAATTATTTAAATGCATATAATAAAAAAATCTAATTGTTTATTATATATTTCATTATATATTTCTTATTTCAGATTCTGCATTCAAATTATATATATTTTTAAGTATAATATGTATATAAAAATGTTGGCAGCAAAATTACTACAAAAAATAATGTACATATACATATGTTATTGTATAATATACTTTGTACCATGAATTTTGTTTTAATTTTAAAACTACAATTTGATTAATAAATATATAACTTTTACCAGTATTTTTATTTTCTCAAAGCAAATAAGAAAATAAAAATACTAATACACATTTTCAAAAAAAGATTCGTTTGATACCAAAGATGATGAGTTAGCGTATTGTCCAATAACATTGGTCTGTTTATGATACTCAATTGACATTTGAGTATCATAAACAGGCTGTTTTATTTCATTTATGATACTCAATTGAGTACCATAAATGAAATAAAAATGATTCGTGGATTCCGTGAAAACATTCTCGAAAAGAAATATACAGAAAAGTGTTGCATTGGATATGTATAATACTTTTTTCAAGTGAATGTGAGCAAATGTTTACGCAGATGACTCTTATTGCCACTTTAAATTTCGTTAGACTAAGGCAATTTTATCCCTTTTGTTCAATGCACTTTTTCAACCATCTCTGAGACATTTCGATCCTTCAAAATATATTAATTACTTGACGACACTCGGCCAAGGATACGAACAGCAAAGAAAGGAGTCAAGAAAATGTGTCGCCTTTCTACATTTTTTCAACATCTTCAACTGAAAAATAAATGATTTACGCCCCAAGATAAACAATTAATACATATCCTTTCCGATAGATATGGTTTCAATTTATTTTCTGTCAAATATTTTTTACTTATATTTATGGTAAATGTACTATTATCTAAAATTATATACTACTCATAAAATATAATTGCAGCATATCTAAGGCAGAATAGTCTCTGGAAGCGACCACTCCTGCATCGCGGTTCTCTTTGAAAGCTTTCCACGACTTTCTGATATCCCTCAAAGAAATGCGTCGGATCGCTCTGAAAGCTTTTCTCCTACTTGAAAAACGCTATAATAAAACGTTTGCGGTGGGAATGCGGATGGCTTCTAAAACCCCTGTTGTTTATGATGGATGCCGAAACATTCTCGCTAAAATGAGTATGTATCCCTTTTTTTGTTATTGTGCGAAAACAAAAGCGAATACAAATCACTCGCCCTCGAATCTATTTCGTGCGTTATTGAGTTTCATTTCGTTTTATACAGGCACGATTGGCGACTTCAGATCATCGTTTCATAAATCAATCGATGACTTTAAGTGTAAATTGATGAACTCTATTTTTGGTATAAATTAATCAATAACGTCATATTGCTTTAACCATTCTGAAACATATGCAATAAAACTCTCACATTTCATATAAGATAGTATATACAAATAAACGAATAAATCTGATATTATTTTTAGCATATTCTTCACACTATAATATTTCATTTATTTAGCAATTTATTACTTAAGTACATTATGATTTATTGATCTTACACGAACTTAAAATCATGATCTGTATGGTATACAATAAAATACAATTAATGAAAACACCGGAATTTCACAATTGATTGTATTAATATTTAATTATTCATTAGCATAATTAATATATATATATACATATATACTGTTGTTGAATGATAACGCAAAATTAACTTGAAGGACATTCAAGTACGCACTAGTTTAATTCGTACGATAAAGAGAACATCGAAACACATAAACAAATAATAAAGGAAATTTTAAAATAAAATACTGCTAATTATTTTATTAAAATGGGTTTAATACAAAATATATTATAAAGCAATTAAACTAAATTTCATAAATTGAATTCAATCAAATATAATTTAATTATACTTTATCGTATTTAAAGTAATATGGCTACGATAGTAAGAGGCACAATAATGCGCTTCACGATAAAATGCATAGAGATTGTACCTGATTGTACTGAATATAATAAATCGATTATATAGAAACTTACAAACATAGCTTTCAGTGCTTAAAAAGAAAATAATTTATATGATTTGTTAAATCGGTTAATAACACGACTTTTTATTAATTTATAAAATGATAATAACCCTACATTATTATAAAGAAAAAACGTGCCAGACATAATTATCGTCACTCAAATTGTTTACGCTGTATGAGCAGCTACTCATTTTCGCGCGTGCCGCGCGGCACTCTGTGGAGCTCATTTTTATCCGCAAGGTGCTATGCAAAATATTTCCGTACAAAAAGACATTTTCCCTTTTTTTATTTATTTACACATATGAATAAAAATAAACTATTTCAAAGAAACTTTAACAAAATTTAAAATAGCAATTTCAGAATATTTGCAACACAATATGCTAAGACTAGTTCTAGTATACAGGTGGTGCGAAAAATTATCACAAAGTATTATATACTCTCAACGACTTTAATAAAAAACCGAGTAGATGAAGTACATAGAATTCTACTAACGCTTGGCATAAGTAATTGTAAAGTGTAAGCCCTGCTTTACATGTTGGGTCAACAGACCTGAAACATAGCAATTTACATATGTATTGTAAATTGCCCTTTGTTCTTATAAGAAAAAAATAATTTGTGTAATTTTCGTGTCCGCAATAATTTTTGTGATTGCAGGTTTTGCTATCCAGAATTTTCATGGCTACAGCTTTCGTGGTTACAATTTTCGTTTCTGCAATAATCCGGTCACCATTTACAAACTTATGTATGATGACTCACTACTCAGTTGTTGGTTGTGTTTATTCCATTGAAATACATTGGGCTTTCGCCTGTCATGTTGCAACATAAAATTAATAATAAATATAAATAAATAGAACTGAACGAGAAAAAAATACGTTGAAAAAACTCACGTAAAAGATTCACACATTTAAATAAAAAAATATAATCTTTTACGTAAATAATATATAAAATAGGTTAATAAGGCAGATATGATTCAAGCAAAGAATGTTATTAAGCTAAGCAAAAAATCCTCTCCCCAGTTCTCTAGGATTAGCGGACATTAAAAAAAACAATTATCACCAAATTCACACCTTTAAACCAGCTGGCAATCGGCCGGCGTCCGAAATATTTTACCATAAGCCGATATACCAACGTGAAAAGTAATAAAGTGCTTAAACCATACAGTGAAAATAAAGCACATGGCTTGAAGGATTTCTTGGTAAATCTTCTTTAATTTGAATCAAATATTTAATAGGAAAAAAAATACTACATGATAATCTAAATTGCTATTGTTTTATAAAATATTTTATAAGATTATCTAATTATAGTAAAATAAACTTTTCTTTGATATTATATCTAATTTAAGTTAAATGTATACATGATCATGTTGCTAGTATATTGTACTATATTATATTAACTATACGATACATTACATAATCCTAATTCTCTGAACTTGAATTACATCAAGTTTACAGCACACAATTAATGCTTTACGATGCAAAATTTAATTTTTGTTTACTACAACCTAGTGAAATTTTACAATTTTATGCGCTGCCGTTTTTGCGAATTACACAGAGGGCTCTCGTCGGTGACAAACGAGATTGTCGTCGAATTTCCCAGCGTCTTTTATCAAATGTGTTTGCACAAATCTTCCGGATGACATTTTCTCTTAAACGCCCAGCATAATAGGATATTCAACGCTAGCTTGCCCGGGGAAAATTAAGCGACGAAAGTTCCCTACTAAAGAGTGACACATATCGTACAAGTTGGCAGCGGCTGTGTAATAATTCCTGTTCAAAAGTAACCCCCTATCCATTGTACCGGCTAATGACACCCCTTTTATTCTTAATCCCCAAACAGACATGGCACAAAACAGGAGTTTCAAGTGTCGTGATTGCGTATTCAAAGTTACGAAAAGATTCGCGATAAAGGGTTTAATAATAATTTTGCGAGAGCGCCTTAAAAAAAACATCGAAAGCATTCTAGCTTTATCGCGGCACTTTGGTGAAATTTTAATCAACGTTAATATTAAAGCAAATTATCCCTTTTGGATTCGAAGGCAGATTATTGCCATTGTCGAAGGACCACGACCCCATTGTTGGACGGATAATTGTCACCTCTCATATATAATGGCATTCCCATGTAATGTCGTACATGCGGGGATAATCCGTTTGTAACCCCGCAATCTTACCTCGTCACATAAATAATAATTAAGTTAATAAAATAAAGCACACATAAGAAATCTACGTACATCACATAAAATTCTCGTTATTTAATTATATAAATTGAGGGATAATCAAAATTCGTGCTTATAATTCAATCCGCCGGATGAAAGTTTTAAGCGAACCTTAACGTTAATCCTTAAATATAGTTATGTCGATGTATTGACTGTGTATATACATACACATATTCGCAGATACGAGTATACATATATAATAATAGAACTGTATAAGGTTGAAAACATGAAACGAGAGAGAGAGAGCCGTGTTAAATTTAATGGAATTTTCAGCGAAAAACACGTTCGCTTTTTCCCTGAGGCAAAATATTAATTGTCAAATTGGTAAAAGCATGATGAAATTAAAAAATGATATGTTTTCAATGGTTATATAAACGGCGATGATTATTTAATTATATATAAAGATAATTGAGATACTGTTAATCCTAATTGTATCATAAAAATGCTATTTACCTTAATATCAATTATCAAAAATAATTACCCCAATTTAAATAAGGTATTTCAAAAGTTTCTCTTCATATAAATATTTAATTAATATTATTTTGCTGCTTTGATATTTTTTATATATGATTAAAAGTAAATTGTTATTAAAGGTTATAAAAGCAGTAAAAAAACTAATTAAAAATGTTTTTTATTTTATATTATAAAATAATAAGGAAAATATATTTATAAATATGTATGTTTCTTTGAAATATAATTTATAAAATATTTCATTTAAATTAAATATACCAATACTAAATCACTCATTTTACATTTATTTATGTCGTAAAATTTATAATTAGTTCGCTTAATGCGTAATATAATGCAATAAATAGTGCTCATTTATTGCACACAATATAAAACAGCCTGACGACACTCCGCTCTGACATCTTGCAAACTGTATCCGTGTTTATTTAATTATATTTATACCGTCGCACTTTACAGATTATATTAAAACCTATTTTTATGAAATAATAACACTAAATTTTCTTTAAATACATATATTATTATTGAATTTGTATACTTAAATTATTTTGCAACTTCAGATTCAGATGCCTGAACACCACATAATTTAGACATATTTATGTAAAAATGATGCCAGACGCTTAACTTTTAATATATTCTAGAGGAGAGTTGAAACTCTAGTTAACTCGAGAGTTTCAAGTATAACTAACATATACAAACCAAACTTTACGATCTCAATTGTTGCTCAAAAATTTAAATTACAATAAACTAACACGAATATCAGGAAAAAATTTCAACTAGAACTATTTGGCTAATCTAGGGCCAACATCATTGGGATCTCGTACATCTTAGCATTAAACAGATACACAATTTCTAATCACTGAATATTTTGGAAACACTCTTATAAAACTCTATTATACCCTTCTGCCATTATTGCAAAAGTTAAATTACCATCATAACATCATTTCCAAAAGCATAACCAATTATCACTAAATTAAGTCTAATGGAATTCAGACTCGATACACTAAAACACTAAGACCTGAATATCGCAAGCGGACGTAAAACCAGTGCTAGTTATTTTTACTAACCTAATATATTTATTACCAAATATTTATGAGCAAATAAAATATTTACATCAATGTGAATAAAATGAACAAAAAATCAAATTTTTCCTAAAATAATCTCAGTATTATTGCAGTTAAATTATAGTTATTTATAGATATTTTGTTTATTTTTAAAACATGAGAGAGAAAAAAAATCATCATATAAATAATTTACCACTGAAGAAAATACTCTTTTATGTTCACCAGCGCCCGCCCTTAATTGATACATATTTCATGATTTTTTGCGGAAGCATTTCGTGCTCTCCCCCTTTTTCTGCAAACCGATATTATTTATAAGCTAGATAATCTTGCCGAAAAATCCTTTGATCGCGTAAATTAAATTGGAAACTGGACGAGAGTATTAATCCTAAAAGACACTTCTGTCATTAAACATTAAGCAACTCCAGAATGTCCCTTCCACGTTTTGGGTATCCATTTAAAATTATATCGGGCAAGGCCACTGCGGTACCGATAATGGTAAACACCATTAATTATCGTCGTCGGTTCGCCTGCTTAAATTTTAAATTTCAGCTTGCCTCACTGCGAAGGTAAATCGAAATTGTTCGCAAATATTGTTTATTAATAATGTACCACTTCTGACAGTGAAACAACATAATTAATGACCGTGAACGAGATCTAAAGCCTAAAATATCATTTATACAAAAAGCTTATTAATAAATCAATATTTAAAATAAAAATGTATGTCACACATGTGTAATTGAATCAGTATAAACTAGCATTATAAAACATATAATTTAAATAAATAAAAATTCCGAATATTATTTACACACTAGAAACGATTTAATCGAAATGACTTGTCAAGAAATAGTCTTTGCAAGTCTTCCCAGAGACTGCAACGCCTAAAGCTGCGCCACGGAGACTAGGTCCCTAAAGTCTTCTAGAGAATCAACGTTGCTTAAGCGCCTAGTGATCACAACCCTAGATGAAGGGAAATCAGAGAATTTCAAATCTTCATAAACTCCCATTTGTAACTATTATAAATTCGCTAAATTTTGGAGGATTGAATTGCGTCTCATTCGGCAAAACATACCACGCTCCCAAAATACCATTAAACGTCAAAATGATTCTTTAGCTTTTAGGAATAGGTCAAGAATATATATGTATAAGTACCATTCCAAGGATATTGAAATGCTTGGAAGGCTTTAAATGCTTTGCTCTAATAATACTAAATTGATGAAAATATAGTATATTAATATATATATTAAACATCAACAAACAAAATAAACAAGGCTACGTATTTAGTCGACATATATATTATATAGGTGTAGATGTTTGAAGTTACACGTGTTTTATCATTGTGTAATATGTACATTGTACACATCAAAGAGGCGCGTGCCTCTTTGTTTCTCTTATAATGATACGAACTTTAAAGCGCTGAATTCATGATAACAATCAAAATGAAATTATGAAGTTATCCAGTAAGAAATTTCCAACACGTACTACAATTGAGTTAATGATACTGTTGCAAATCATATTATATAATGGGTGATCCACTTATAAATTTTATTGACATTATAAGTGTAATTTTAAGCTATGGTTTGACATTGTATATATATTATATTTTTTGTTCCTGAATAATTTCTAGATTATGAAAATTTAATTTAATCCTTTACTGACGTTCGTCAGCGCTTGCTATGGATAATTGCAAATTACATTTTAATATATGTTTTAAAATTCTTCCGAGTGAATTTAACGCTCGTTTGTTATGCGAATTAACGAAGTTTTCGTTATATAAAACTTTGAGGCTTCATCATCCATTTACGTATCCGAAAGTTTCGTACAAGTCATCGCGGAATTCGATCCTGCTCGTACATACTTTATTCAAATTCTGGTACGTCTTAAAGTCTCTATACGAGAGCTTTTTAAACCTTTGCAAGCCATCCGTAGTGCTACCTATGTAGGTGGATACTGTATTACATACAGCGTGCTCAAACAAATTGGTCACCATGAGAACTCTGTCTGGCCCAGTTGGCTCCAGCAGCCACCCCACAGTCGCAAGGGAGACTCTATAAACTTAACGAGAGTAATTTGTCGCGAACGGAACAATGCCAAGGCGAACTATATACAAAGAGATGAGTCAGCATCCCCTTCGAACGGGGCGGAGGATCGACACCCTCGCTGCCGCTTTTGTTGTATCAAAGTTTCAATTGCCAAAGTATTGTTATGAATAATTTTCCGTCGACGAAGTTGTCCTCTTTGCATTTGATTACAATCAACACGGAATACGGCGGCGGTGCTAATGACAAAATTGCTACCGGGTGTTTGAGAGTGCACTTCGAACTCGCTTTTCGCAATATTGAACTTGTTGGTTTATGTTGGAAAGACAAAATATGACAATTCTATGTTCAATCATAGCTGTTGTTTATTTAACCACTGTTTCCGTATGCATTGAGCAGATACGTTGCAATTATTGTATATTATGTGCAGTGTTGCAGAATACTGGCAATTAAGTGTTTCAATAGGCTGCTAAGCCTTTCTATGAAAATAACATATTTGCAATAAAATTTCAATTGAGAAGCGGGCAAGTAAAGTAAAACTTATTAGAACCCAATAAAAAATTACAAATAAATCTCAAAAGTAATGACTGTTAAAAAATAAATA